>NW_023615107.1:0-60326 GCF_013339695.2 Rhipicephalus sanguineus | reverse complement strand
TTGGACGAACGACGAAAAACGATGCTTAGTGCCAACGTTGCGCGGCCGGGGACCGGCCTTCGTCAGGGCATGGTGTGCTGACGAAGGCCGGTCCCCGGCCGCAACGTTGGCAATAAGCATCGTTCTCGTTCGTCGTCCACATCACTTCAGCATCTATAATTCCACCGAATCCATGAAGACCTTCTATATATATATACAATATATATATATATATATATATATATATATATAATATATATATATATATCTGTATAAATTGTAGGGTTCTCGTCGTCTGGCCAAATGACGGATACAGCGCTGCCTCACAACTCACAAAACATTTAATAGTAAAAGAAACGGCCAAAAGTTAATCTAACAACTGAACGTCCTCGCGGCCACACACCATGCCATCAACCGTTCACTTCAGCCTTCGCCACGCCGGCCGTCCACCACACACGCGCATACACTTCGCCAGTCCGTCGCCAACTCCCCGCCCTTCGTGTCGGCTCGCGCTTTTCTAGGCAATCTGTAGGACGCGCGCATCCCAACTGCGCAGCACGTGTTTATCGGGTGGTGATGCACTCGATTCCCACACATTCCCCCCCTGAGAAAAAGTTCGTTGCCGTTGGTTTATGTTTGCTGTCTTCCGTAGGATCATTGCTGGTGTTAACTACCGTCGTCTGGCGCACCGCCGATGCGTCTTTGGCACTGATGTCGGGCTTGTCGACGACGGCGACTTGGTTTCCGCCGACACAGTCCTCGCCGCTGTGCTAGAAGTCGGCCTTGCTATGGCGCCGTACTCTCTGTCTCGATTGCGAGCGGCCGCGGCCTTCGTGCCTACCTGCGTGGCAGCTTTCCTTCTTGGCGTGACGGCCTTCATGCGCGTGGCTTTGCTGTCTTTCGCTGCGTTCTGTCTAGGCATTCTGCAGCTGCTGTTACAGGCTTTTTGCGGCGCATGTCATGGTGGGGGCACCCGCGGAAGATTTCGGCGCCTCCACACTCGCCCTCGCTCTCGCCTGCGCTGCAACAGCCTGGATCTCTTCCTCCATGCAGGCGTCCAAGCCGTGGTCGTCGTTGGCTTGCACGATCGAGGCCTCCTTGGTCTCGTGACTAGCGCCTTCGTCCTTGGCGGCAGCAGGATCTCCCACAGCGTTCTTTTTGTTGTCCCCGCTGTAGCCGTGCTCTTGCTTGCCATGTCTCTCGGGCGCAATGTCGCCGTGCACTGCGGGGTCGTCCATACGGTGGTGCAGCTCACCACCCTCTATGTCCACACTCGTCGTCATTCCCATCACCTTTCGCCGACGTGCTCGTTTGTCCAATCAGGGGGTGTGCCTGCCTGCATCCCCGCTCCCATGTCATGGTTGTCCCTGCATGCACGACCATGGCCTCCTCAGCCACGGGGACTCGTGTCTCCGCCGTCTGTAGTAATGTCTGCCGCGGCGTCCTTGTAATCCTGGCCTGCCGCCTTTGCCGGGGCCTGGTCCACCGGTAGCAGCCCAACTGGAGCCTGCCCATCGGCACTGTTGTTGTCTTTCGCTGGCGTACATCCGCGCCCAACTGGGAGCGGCGTCCATCGCCCGCCGTCCATAGTCGGGACCGCAAACGCCCCTCGCCGCGCAATAGGCCGCGGACTCGGCGTGTCCCCGCGCCGCGCAGTACACTGCTGAGGCCACGTCGAGGCGTTCCATTGTCCTCCAGGAGTCGCTGCAACGCCGCATCCATCTTGCTGGTCAGACGAAGCCACTTGCACGTTGGGCGCCACTTGTAGGGGTTTCTCGTCGTCTGGCCAAATGACGGGATACAGCGCTGCCTCACAACTCACAAAACATTTATTAGTAAAAGAAACGGCCAAAAGTTAATCTAACAACTGAACGTCCTCGCGGCCACAAACATGCCATCAACCGTTCAGTTCAGCCTTCGCCACGCCGGCCGTCCACCACACGCGCGCATACACTTCGCCAGTCCGTCGCCAACTCCCCGCCCTTCGTGTCGGCTCGCGCTTGTCTAGGCAATCTGTAGGACGCGCGCATCCCAACTGCGCAGCACGTGTTATCGGGTGGTGATGCACTCGATTCCCACAATATATATATATATATATATATATATATATATATATATATATATATATATATATATATATGTATATATATATATATATAGTTAAAAAAATCAAGCACGTAGGAAAAATGGTTCAGTAAAGGACTGACGTTTCGGCCGCGGGACCGGCCTTCGTCGGACCGGCCGCCGACGAAGGCCGGTCCCGCGGCCGAAACGTCAGTCCCTTACTGAACAATTTTCCTACGTGCTTGGTATTTTTTGACACTTTTACTTCCGGGTCCTTGGTTAGCACATATTGTTTATATATATAATATATATATATATATAGTAGTTGAAGGAGTGTTGCCGTATAAGTATGAGAGGTGGCACTCAAGAAAAACTTCATTGATTACGTCGACGTTTTGGTCAGAGCCTGACCTTTCTCAAGAGGAAATGTTCGTGCATATTTCCGTGGTTTATATGGACATCAAATGAGAGGGAAGGAGTTGACAGAGAGAGAGAAGGAGGCGGGAGGAGGAAAAAGTTTGCTTAGTGGCCCATCAGGAGCGAGAGTAAAGCACGCCGCCGCCGACAGCGGAGTGCTTCGCGACAGAGCTTATACTTATGCGTCGGCTATTACTCATCGTAAAATTCGTCGCTCTCTTCTGTCCCGTAGGGCTGGACGAAGCGCCGGCTCGAGTTAAAAACAGCCGGTGTGCGATTTCAAACAGGCTGACGGAAAAAGAAAAAGAAAAAAAAAAGGGGGGGGGGTTAATGGTGGGTGTCGGTGAGCACTGTTGACGCGGCGTATTGTACTTTTGGGCCATGCCGAAGGAGTCTTGTATACCATCTGACTTGTTGCCGAGCCTGCTCGTTTGTCTGATAAACGACGCCCGCTTCCAAAGCGAGAACGAACACGTTGAGTGACATTAGCGACTTCCGTTCAAGGATCTACAGAAGGGAAAAAAAAGAGGTAGGGGCAAGAAGGAAGAGGGAGGGCGGGCTTCCACTTAGATTGATCGATTGCTGCTCTTTCCAAGCGCTGTACAGTACAAAGCAGGGGAAGGTAAAAGACGGCACACATGAAAGGGTGAGAAACACTGCAGGTACGATCACCGAAGGCATTGGCTTACACATGCATCTTCGCTGCGTATTTTGTTGGGTTGATGTTAGTTTCATTTAAAGTACTATTTGCGCTTTAAGGCACGTAAAACAGGAAGAGCACCCGGATGTTCATTTATTCCATGTTCAACGGTGTTGAATTTGTGTATTAAGTATGATTCACGCTGTTCACGTTCTCTCTGAGAGCGGAAAGTTCCTTGGAGTAGTGTTACTTTAATGGAATCGAAACTGTGACCTTCTGACTTAATATGTTTGGAAAGGGGAAGGTTCGGTAGTGTGTTCACATGCGAGCGGTGGTTGTTGAATCTGATTCGAAAAGGTGTATCAGTTTGTCCAACGTATTGTTTAGCGCAGATTCCACATTCCGAGTCGGTATTGATTGCTGACAAGAAAGTTCGTGAGGCGAGTCCCGACGCGGAATCTGAGATCTGAACTATGAAGCCCATCCGGCAGCAACCTTTTTCGGTGTCTCCCGCGGGGCGTTCCGGCAAGAGGTCTTTAGAGGTATTACAGGGCACATATGCACAGTCTGGATGGATTGCTAGTATTGAGTTACCTGGAACCAATAAAATCGTATAAGACCTGTTTATTAAGTAAGTTATGAAACATAATAGTAAGATGATAGCTAAACGAGCCTGTTATATGTAGGATGTTGTTGTCACGAAGTAATGAAGACGCAGCGAAAAAATCGCTGTTGCTATTCCTTGGTTTTGTAACTTCCGAATAGTTAATAAGTGGCCCAGTGGCACATATTACTCCAGAAGATTATGCCATAAATGATGTGACTCCTGAATGAAGGCAAATTATAATGCTATTAAAGCACCTTTGGGAGAAATATGAATTTGATATAACTCGTGCAATTATATGGAAATTATATTTCTATTTATTGAGAGCAATGTTTTGAAAAATAAAACTTTTTGGTTAGAACCTAAGTTATTGTCCAAGAAGGAGTGCGATATGATACGACCATGGTAATTAAATAAGTTCTGCCCGGTAGTATTCCTTTGACTAGTTCTGAACATCATGAATGTAGCTTTGTAGGATTGATGATAAGTTGTTTTAAGGCACCATGCAACAATTTGTTCACTGTTTTGTTTAGAGAGCAAGCTGGATAGAGATTTATCATACAATGGAGGTGGTAGTGTTCATCCGCATACATCGCGCTTGGTTATGATGTCATAGTGAACAGGCGTTATGAGGTGTTTACCCCTTTCCTTTCTTCCTATGCCTTCCAGGTGCATCGCTGTTGGTTTGCCTCATGCCGGCTGTCACGTGACGCACGGAGCTGGTGCATTTCCCGCCTGCTGCAGTAAGATCGTCTGCCACCCTGATCAGCAGTCGGCGCAAGATTCTGCACAAGCGAATAGTGCTGCTAAGCACACTTGAAGTATTCGCATGCCAGTACTTGTCCATCCCTTTTTCTCTACGTGCGAGTGGCACTTACATCCCAGTATGACTCAGTAAATTGTACTCATTCATATGGTTGTGAAGGAAAATAAAGATAGTTTTACCAAGTATTTGCGGTGAAGTTGGTCGTATATCCCAAACAAGGTTACGCATGTTAGCAATAAATATGTAACAATATCGAGTGGTTGACTGCTGTGATGGCGTGAACAAACGCAGCTGGCCTCTGTTTACCTGCTGTAATCAGGGACTACTGTAGTATAAGAGTGGTACGTTTATTAAGCGAAGCTCTGAGCCTCTTGTTGCTTGGGATTTCTGGTGGCGTTGTTCGACTCGCAAAGAAAAGTGGACCGATCACGAACGTAGTGGAATAATACCTGGGGAGGTGACGAAGGCTTCAAGCCGCTCCACAAATAATAAATAATAATAATAATAATAATAATAAATAATAATAATAATAATAATAATAATAATAATAATAATAATAATAATATAATAAATAATAATAACAATAATAATAATAATATTGTAGGGATCCCGGCTGAAGAGCCGACGAAGAAGATGAAGATGAAGAAGTGCAAATGGCTGTAAGCTGCGTAGATTAGGCGTCAAACCTTCATTCCTTCTGGTGGAACCTTTGTATTTGGCGCAGTCGTCAACCAGCAACTATGTGTGGATAATTCTAAACTGCGCTAGACGGGACGGTCGTCACATCATCACGGGCTATGCGCTGGACGGTGAGGACTTTGTTGAGGCACCGCAGCAGCTGACCACACCTGAAATGACGGATCCCGTCCCCAGCAAAGCAGAAGCACCGATCAGCGACATCACCAAAAGAGGTACTGTGAAAGCGGAAGAGTTTGAATCATGGAAGGGACTAGGCATTAACAGCAACACTGGAAGAGATGCAGATGCGAGGTAACCGCCGTCGATGAGAGCCATAATAAAAGCATTAGACCAGCTAACATATACACAGCAACTATATGGAACAAAAAGCAATTTTGAAGACAATAACAGCTAAGGCACTACGTCAAGATATACTGAAGCCAGTTGTATTTGATGGTAGTACTGCTGGTGCGGATGTGTGGCTGGAACTTTATCAGTATGCCTGCAAACAGAGTAGCTGGGTAAACGACTCAGATCGTATAACGAGCATGCGATCGTGCATATCTGGGAGCGCTAAGAAGTGGTATAACCTACGCGTCCTGCACCACAATGAAGATTCATGGGAAACATGGAAAGACAGTTTTCTGCAAGCCTTCCAAATGAACCCAGTTTACTTATGGGATATAAGCTATCTCTTGCAAGCAGATAGCTACGCTGTTCGCTGACCATTATTTTGAGAAGAGGCGCTTACTGCAACTAGCGGATCACATGCTCCGCGATTCATGCATCTTGCCATTAGTTTACACGGAATGACAAAAGGGTGCCGGAACAAGTAGACATTATGTCACCGTCAACTTCAGGTCAGCTTCTTCACTGCTTAAAATACGTGTCATGTGGAAAGCTGGTCCATTTTCACTCCAATACGTGAGGCACAACCTCAACAGAGGTTACATGACGAATACAGCGACTGCACTAGCAGCGTGGCATCTCGCATACCGAGCGAATGTGAACCAGCAGCATGATATCGAAATGTACTAACAAGGAAAACCTCGGATTCTGCAGGAGATTGTGTTTCTTATGAAATCGAACATTTTGTCCGCGCCCATGACTGTAAGGTGTCAGCGGTCGGGATACTGGAGCATCAGTGAGTTTGACCAGCGAGTGGACGAAAAAAGTCGAAAGTTACGACAACAACATGTCGAGAGCTAGCGAAATGGACGGACGTAAGAGTGCGTTTCAGAGATCAAGAGCAATGGGGAAAGGCCTTCTCATTACAGGTGTTGAGTTTGATTTCCTTGTGTCAAGGCCTGACATGAAGCTATTAAAAGGAATATTCATTGGAATGACATCATAACCATTAAGCCTTCTAACCTCGCACACACTCAAAGACAGGAAAGTCACGTGCTCGCAAGAAGATGTGTCAACATTTTCCTGAGATTTTGTATGCTCGGAACAATGCACACGCAACTGCAGTAAGTGAAGTACCATTTTGAGCTTCGAGATTAAAAGTGTCGTAGAACAAGAAACCATATGGACTAAGCCACGAAAAGAACACATGGCTTAGCCAGAGCTCCAAGGAATGTTAGATTCTGGCATATCAGACCATCAGCCTCAACATTTTGCTTCACGATTACCATTGCACCAAAACAAGGACAGGTCATATTGATTGTGCACAGACTATAGACTTGTAACAAGCAAAGCGACTTGTTGCCGTTCCCCGCATCGACGAAATAATTGGACGAGACGGGAGGATGTACGTAAGTGGTTCTCCAGGATTGACTTATGTAAGGGTTACTGGCAAGTACCACTGAAAGAAGACCACATCACCCTCTGCCAATGGTTCTAGGAGCGCTTACGTAAAAGCCCAACTTAAAATAAACGCTAAGAAGAGCGAATCTTTTTTTTGTCGGACGGTTGTGTTCTTAGTGCTAAAACATTAGCGCACAACAGTGCACAGCGGACGAACGAAACGACTAGGAGAAGCGCTAAACTTCCAAACTATCGTTTTTATTAAACAACACCACACATATATACCTGTCACAATGTGATTACACAGATATCAGTCAACGCAAAGGGGACACCTAAATAAAAGCAAAACTACGAGGACGTACCACGTGCGGGTGAATTTAAGTAATCTAGTTCCCTTTTTAGTGCGATGGAGGCTTGCTGATGCGGCTTCCATTAGCAATCACTGCCGAATCAATGATGAGCCTGGTGCTATCCTTAGGGTGATATGCCAACACTGTTGTACCGTCCAATAAGGACACGCATTTGCATTCCGCGCAATGAGCCGCCAATGAACCATCACTGCTGTTGTAACTTCAGAAACCAGGGCATGCTTTTCGAATCCTTTATTCAGGCATGCCACGGGCAGCCTCAAAACAGCACAACTGAACACAGTAACGTAGGGCACACGCCCATATATGCAAGTGGCTCCAGGTTACACATGCGCAGTGGCGACCATTCACTTATCACCGCAACTTGACACTACGACACGTGTAGCCTATCGCGATATGAACACAACACTCCCTTTCTGACAAACTTCAAGTCCGGCTACTATAGCCCCAGCGATCAGGCGCCCGGCGTTGTCGGTTGCTTCTTCGGAGCGTAGTCATGTCCGGTTGCGGCATACGCTCCGTGCTCGACTGATGTTGTGTGGGTGGTGGCAGCGTCGTCGTCGAAGTAGTTGGGTCCCGTTCTTCGGGAACATGCGGCAGCTCGAACTCGTTGTTCACAGTTCACTCGTAGTCTTTCTCCCGTTCCAGACAGGAGTGGCGCAAATGATCGACATGCACGTATCGCACACGATTTCCCACCAACACTAAATATGTGCATATTGATTTGACCTGCACCACTCCACCCGGTAACCACTTTACAGTCTCTTCGCATACCGATCGTACCAGTACGCACTCATTCACAGCAAAAGAACGGAACATTGCGCGCCGCTTGTCAGCGGATGTTTTCGCTTTCTCTGCTTGGTCAGTCAAACACCGTTCACATCTGGTCGTAGCAACGATAAGCGGGTCGTCAGTTTCCGTCGCAGAAACAATTCTGCTGGTGATTTCCCAGTGAAAGTGTGTGGTGTTGCGCGATACGAGAACAAAAAATTATCTAGGTGATGTTGTAGTGACCTGTTTGTACCTTTCCTTTCGCCATCCATTAACTGCTTCAGGAGAGCCTTCTTAGTTGTTTGCACCGCTCGCTCCATTAGATTACGGATGATACGATGGGGTGAGCGTATGTTTCACACATTCACTTTCAGAAAAGTTAGAAATTCCGCTGCGCGGAACTGAGGCCCGTTATCCGTAACCACTTCCACAGGCAACCCGAGCGACGCAAACCAGGAACGCACAGCCTCGACTGTTTTCGGAGCTGTTGTCGACTGCATACACTTAACCTCCACCCATTTGGAAAAAGCATCTACTGCATTAAGAAACATTCGCGATTCTTTTTTCCGCAAAATCCAAGTGGACTCGTTGCCACGGGTGTTCACAAACTTTCCATGGAAACAAAGGAACTGGCTGCGCTGCAGGAAGTACTGCCCGACAGATGCTGCATTTGCGCACCGCCTGTTCAAGGGCATCGTCGATACCCGGCCACCAGACCATTGACCGTGCAACAGCCTTCATTTTTGAGATCCCGAGATGCTGCTCGTGCAAGAGTGCTAGTACTACAGTCTTCAAGCTTTCAGGAACAACAACCCTGTTATTCCAAACAATACAGCCCTCGTCCACCGTGAGCTCAAAACGGCGAACCCAAAACTGGTTGCAGTTCCGCACTGACAGTCTTTGGCCAACCTTGCCATATCCTATTTCGCACAACTCGCAGCAAACCGTCACACCCTGTTGCATGCTCAATGTATTTCGCGGTCAGCGGCAAATCTGACAACGTGGAAAAGTACCAAATTGTGTCCTCTTCATGCCCCCCCTCCGACAACGGTAGCCGTGACAAAGCATCAGCATGCGAATATGGCGGTGCCCGGCTTATGCGTGATTTTGTAACGATAGTCTGCTAGCAATGTCAGCCATCTGTGCACCCTGGCAGTTGCCACGGCACCAGAATGTCGGTGTGGGTCAAAAAGAACCGTCAGTGGTTGGTGATCCGTTAAAACGTTGAATGCCCTGCTATATAGATACATGTGGAATTTTTTTTTACGCCAAAGACTATGCTCAGTGCCTCTTTCTCTATTTGTGCGTAGTTCCGCTCGGACACTGACAGCGATCTTGAGGCGAAAGCGATAGGCTTCTCCTGGCCGTTCACGACATGCGATAGTACGGCTCCTAGGCCATACTCTGAAGCGTCACACGTGAGCTGAATTTCTTTTCCCGCATCATATATTCCAACACACTTTCATCCGTCAACAACATTTTACACTTGTTGAAGGCGTCGTCACATAGTCGGGACCAGTGCCACTTGGTTTCCTTGCGCAGCAAGTCATGGAGAGGCTCCAGTACTGTAGCTACATTTGGTAAAAATTTTGCGTAAAAATTGACCAGGCCCAAAAACGCCTTTAGTTGCGTGACATTGTCTGGCTTGGGTGCATTCTTTATCGCCCTTACTTTGTCACTGGTAGGGTGCAACCCATTGCCATCAACTTCGTGTCCCAAGTAGGTTACTCTTTTTTGAAACAAGCAGCACTTTTCCGCGTTGACTTTGATACCGTATTGGCTTAGGCGCATGAGCACTTGTTCAACTCTTTCACGACACTGCTCGTAGCTAACTCCCGCTATGATGATATCGTCAAGATAGCAAGCCGTGTCTTGCAAGCCCCTCAGGACTTGGTCCATTACCGCCTGAAATGCGGCTGGTGCACAGGTTACACCATAGGGTAGGCGCCTGTACCGGAAAAGGCCCGTATGCGTGTTAACGGTGAGCAGTTCCTGAACGTGCTCATCTAATTCCAGTTGCAGATACGCCTTACTCAGGTCAAGAACCGAAAACACAGCTCCACCTTGCAACGTGGTGAATATATCTTCAGGCAGCGGTAGAGGGTAATGGTCAAGTTCCACGAAAGGATCGACGGTGACCCGGTAATCCCCGCACAGTCGAATGCCATTATTCTTTTTCGGTACAACCACCAGTGGGGTGGCCCAAGCACTGTGCCTCACGCGGTACACAATGCCTGCCTTCTCCATATTAAGCAGCCTCTTGTTCTACCTGCTCGCGTAACGCGTATGGCACTGGTCTCGCTTTACAAAAAACAGGAGTAGCGCCTTTCTTAAGCACAATACTAGCGTGAAACCCTTTAATGGCCCCCGTATCCTGGTTGAAATACCTCGCGGTACTTATCAGTTATCTGTGCTTCTTCACGTACGTTCTGCACCCGTACCACATTCGGCCAGTCGAGTTTTATTTTCGTTAGCCACTCCCGCCCCAATAATGTTGGCATTCTAGCCCCTGTGCTATCCTTAGCAATCACTAGTGGCAAGCGAACGTGTTGGCTCTGGTACTTTACATCACATCCATAATACCTTTGACCGTGACAGGCGTGCCATTGTAGGTGACTAGCCTAACATCTGTTTCCCTGAAACTTGCATCGGGAAAATGCTTTAAACATTCTGTTTCACATATTACCGATACGGCTGCGCCTGTATCGAGCTCCATCGAAATCTTTTTCCGTTTATCAGCAACGGCACCACAATGGCAGGCGTGCCCGACCTACGGTCTGTGTGACACAGTGTCAACAACTCATCACGCGTTGCATCATTCGCCAGGCAATGAATAGGCGCCCTAGTTTTGCACATTTTGGTTACATAGCCTTTATTGTTACATTTAAAACAACGGCTGTTCATGAACGGACAACTTACAGGAGAGTGCCGCCCACCGCAACGATGACACCCTTAGTCTCTTGTGTACCTGCAGCTGAAGCGCTTTTCGGCATGTCACTCCGTGCGTAGTCCCCAGCGGGTGCTTGCCGCTGTCCAGCTGCTGTTTTCCTTGTTCCAGTGAACGTCGCTGTCGACGGGGGTCCCTGTTGCGAGGGTCGCCACCATTTCCCGAGTGCCTCTAGTAGCAGATTCCATGGCTGCTACAATGACTGCAGGTGCGCTCCCAGGTTAATTCTGCATCAGGTGTCGCCAGAGCCTGCACCGTATGCTGTCGGAACACAATCCCGCGATGAGACGATCTCGCAGGGCTTGCTCAAGAAATGTGCCGAACTCACACGTTGCGCCAGTTTCTTGAGTCCTACTATGAAGTCGCTGATGCTTTCGTGCGGTTCTTGCTTGCGTTGGTTAAAACGGTATCTTTCCGTAACCACGGAGCACTTCGGGGTGTAGTGCTTTTTCAGCGTTGCGATGACCACGTCATACGTCTCCTGGGTAGGCGTTTTCGGCAGAAGAAGGCTCCTCAGCGTGACGTATGCCTTCTCCCCGATGGACGTCAATAGCACTTGCAACTTCTTATCCTCTGCGATGTCGTTAGCAGCTGCAAAACACTCAAATCGCTCGAAGAAAACATCGCAGTTGTCACCGTCCGGATCGAACTCTGGAAGCTTTCCGAGCATGGCACCCCGAACAGCTGCTGTTTTTCCGGCTGTCTGGATCCCATCCTCGTCGCCAGACATGTTGTAACTTCAGAACCAGGGCATGCTTTTCGAATCCTTTATTCAGGCATGCCCACGGGCAGCCTCCAAACAGCACAATGAACACAGTAACGTAGGGCACACGCCCCTATATACAAGTGGCTCCAGGTTACACATGCGCAGTGGCGATCATTCACTTATCACCGCAACTTGACAACTACGACACGTGTAGCCTATCGCGATATGAACACAACAACTGCCTTTTTTCACTTTCTGATTATGCTCGAGCAATCTCACATTCAAACATCTGCCTGTCTGTCCGACGTAACTTTGACCACAAGACAACGGTATGTTGTACACTACGCCCTTCACACATTCGACAAATTCATTTCGGTGCCTAATTTTACAGCTGTTGGAAGGCCCTCCCACCGGACTGGTTCTGGCACATAACTGCGACAAATTATTAGGCGCTGAAAACACAACTGATATCCCCGCTCTTTGACCAATCTTTTTCAGGAGGAGGAGGAGGAGGAGAAGAACGGGAAGGCAGGGAGGTTAGCCATTACTCAGACCGGCTGGCTACCCTGTGCTGGGGAAAGGGGAAGGGGGAGTGAAAGATGATAGAAAAGAGTTGTTACAAAAAAGAAGAAAAAAAAGAACAATAGTACTATAAACGACGCTGCTTAAAGTCTGTCTATGAGACTAGTTTTTGCGCAAAAAGCGCAACAACGTTTGCAAAGCTTTCCGTGCCGAGGATGGTTTCGGCCAGTGTCCTAAGATCTCTTCCTCCGCCAGTGGACGATTGTCAAGTCTATTTAACTCTTTGGACAGTTTTTCTCTTGGTGTACTGAAGCGAGGACACTCACAGAGAAGATGGGCGATTGTCTCCTCGCAGCTACCGTTATCACATGTCAGGCTGCTGGCCATTCCGATTCAAAATGAGTACAGCTTCGTGGAGGCCACACCGAGCCACAGGCGGCACAGGAGCGTCTCCTCAGCTCTAGTTATTCCCGACGGAAGACGGAGCTGTAGATTCGGGTCCAAGTTGTGAAGACGGGCGTTAGTAAATTCCGTCGAGTACCACTGTGCCAGTGTCAGTTTACGTGCATGGGAACGAAGCCTTGTTGCTGCGTCCGTTCTTGACGGCGGTATAGGTGCACAATGGAGAGCATCATGGGCAGATCGGGCAGCTTCATCAGCACGGTCATTTCCGTAGATACCGCAATGGCCCGGCATCCACTGATAGGTTAGGCTGCGGTGCTTCTCAATGGCGCGGTGATGAAGCAGTCTTATGTCAGCGACTAACTGTTCATTTGATCCATGACGATATGGAGACATAATGAACTGGAGGGCTGCTTTGGAGTCGGAGAAGACTGACCACGCCTGTGGCGTTTCTTCAACTACGAACTCTAGAGCAGCACGGATGGCGGCGAGTTCTGCAGCCGTCGATGATGTCAAATGCGACGTCTTGAACTTTATGGTGACGGATTTCTCGGGTATGACCACTGCCCCAGCTGAGCTTGTAGAAGAAACTGAACCGTCAGTGTAAATGTGAAGGCGTCCACTGTGTTTTTCATGCAGGAACAATAGAGTGGCTTGTTGTAGTGCCAGATATGACCAGTGTTTTTTTTTCATTTGTATGCCGGGAATGGTTATCAGGGCTTCCAGTGGATGTAGACACCACAACGGCAACGGCGGTCTTGCTGCGTGCGTGAAGTTCGTGGGAATCACTGCGCTATGCGAATCAATAATACCGCTGAACGCAGAGTGTGGCCTAGCAGCTGCAAGTGAGGTGAGGTGGTGTGATGGAATCTGAGCGGCATGTCTTATGTGCATTCTTAAAGCATCGACGCAAAGTTATGTTGTGATGGGGAATCACAGCCACCTTCTTACAAAATGTTGCCTGCGCATCAGTGCATGTATCACTGTTCTTCGAACACTTTCGGAGCTTCTCTGAAACAGACACCAGCAGGTGACGTGGATAACAAGCTGCCTTCAATCTGCCCGTAGAACCTTTCTTGCATCGAATGGTAGCAAGACTTGGTCAAAGCGTTGTGTAGACAGGCACGAGCAATTCCGCGCTTGACAAGCTTGCTGTGTGCAGAGGGAACAGGCAACAAAAGGTTTTTCGCGCGAGGCTCATGTCTTAAACATATATGGATACTCGAAAAGGAAAGCCTAAGGTCCAAGAATCTCAGGGATCCGTTCTCAGGAATCTAGTACGTGAGAGTCAGCGGCTTTAGTCAATTCTTGAACAGCGCCAATGCTTGCTGCAGGGAGGTATTAAAGGCTCTATCATCACACTCAAACAAAAGTAAATAGTCATCAACAAAACGGAAGCATTTCCTAACATTAGTTTCATGTAAGCGTTCTTGAACCTTTCTAGCCATGTGCGCCAAGAACAGGTCACTAAGCAATGGGGCTATACAGGAACTAATGCAGACGCCACTTTTCTGCAAAAGGACACTTCCGTTCCAGTCGGCATCGGTAGAAGTGAGATAAAGTTTGAGCTAATCAAGGAAATCGGAAACTGCAACACCGCACTCATTCTGGAATGCTACCGCGTCAAATTCAAATATCGCTTCTTCTATTACACCACAAAGAGCTTGATGAGGGATCGAGTAATATGAGTCTTTTATATCGATAGAGATTGCCTGGTGAGGAAGCCTGGGAAGTTCATTCAAGTGCGTGATAATTAGCGAAGAATTCTTAACTAAAAAGGGGTCATTGACACATAGCAACTTTAAGTAACTTTGTAGCCATAAGGCAATTGACTTTTGCCACGTGCCTCTTTCGGAAATAATCACAAGAAAAGGTGTTCCAACCTTGCGAGTCTTAGCAGAGAAAAACATCTCCAGGGCCATCCTATCTGTCTTGTCAAGAGACTGGGCAAGTGCACTGATGCTCAGCTTTGTTAATAAGTCTTTGGCTTTGCGCTTGACATCCTTCAATTTAACATTCGGGCATCGGTTGAACACAAAATCAATGGCAGATTGAGCTTTACCTAAGAACGTCCCATGACGTACAACACAGAACCCACCTTCTTTGTCAGAGTTCAAAACACAAGGGTCATTACTCTTGAGGTAGGACGCCACTCGTCCAACTGGAACAACTCTTTCTTGGAGGTAGGGTCGGCGAAGAACATCAACACCCTCAGAAATGCAGCGGTCACCTTCACTTTCGGGAGCGCGTTTGGAGACGTCATGCACCAACGATAGCACTTCTGGAGGTGATCGCCTCCTTTCAACGGCGAACTCGGGACCAAGCGAGATGGTTCTACGGACGTGGTATGGCAGGTGAACAGCATATTCAGTGTGAACTTGTCCCGAAGGCTGCCGCTCGCGGGGATGGCTCTGACACCGAAGTTTCCATCTGCTTTCCACTGCTTGGTCAACCAGAGCAGCAAACTGACGCCGCTTTTTTCAATTTGACAGAGCGGCTCCCAAGACCACGATCCACTTGAACTTGAAGGGACTCTGGGTAAAGTCTTGCTTGCCGCAATGCCTCTGAGCGCAGGAGCCTGCACACCCGTTTTGCATGTCCAACTGACGGGGCAAGCCACCGAAGGTAGCCAGGACATCCGTTGGCTGCTGGCCGACTCGAATGCAATAAACCAAGGTGCGCGCGCGACTACAAGTCACCTTGATTGCACTATCCATATGTCGCGCACGCACCTTGGCTTACTGCATTGAGGCGGCAGTGATTGCTAATGGAAGCTGAATCAGCAAGTCATCCATCGCACTAACAAAAAAGGAACTAGATTACTTAAATTGACCCGCACGTGTAGGTCCTGCGTAGTTTTGCTGCTTTTTATTTACATAAGTGTCCCCTTTTGCGTTGACTGATATCTGTGTAATCACATGTGACAGGTATATGTGTGTGTTGCTTTAATAAACGATAGTTGGAAGTAGCGCTTGTCCTCGTCGTTTCTTTGTCCGCTGTGCTCGTTTTGCGCTAAAGTTTTAGCATTCCAGAATGAGTGCGGTGTTGCAGTTTCCGATTTGCTTGATTTGCTCAAACTTTATCTCAGTTCTACCTATGCCGACTGGAACGGAAGTGTCCTTTTGCAAAAAAGTGGCGTCTGCATTGGTACCTGTATAACCCCATTGCTTAGTGACCTGTTCTTGGCGCACATGGATAGAAAGGTTCAAGAACGCTTACAGGAAACTAACGTTAGGAAATGCTCCCGTTTTGTTGATGACTATTAATTTTGTTTGAGTGTGATGATAGAGCCTTTAATACCTCCCTGCAGCAAGCATTGGCACTGTTCAAGGATTGCCTAAAGCAGCTAACTCTCACGTACGAGATTCCTGAGAACGGATCCTTGAGATTCTTGGACCTGAGGCTTTCCTTTTTGAGTAACCATATATGTTGGAGATATGAGCCTCGTGCGAAAAAACCTTTGTTGCCTTTTAACTCTGCACACAGCAAGCTTGTCAAGCGCAGAATTGCTCGTGCCTGTCTACACAACGCTTTGACCAAGTCTTGCTACCATTCGATGCAAGAAAGCTTCTGCGGGCAGACTGCTCGCTTGAAGGCAGCTGGTTATCCACGTCACCTGCTGGTATCTGTTTCAGAGAAGCTCCGAAAGTGTGCCAAGAACAGTGACACGTGCACTGATTCGCAGGCAACAATTCGTAATAAGGTGGCTGTGATTCCATAACTGCATGGCATATCACACAATCTGAAAAGATTGGCAAAGAGCGAAGATATCAGTTGTGTTTTCAGCGCCTAATATGTTGTCGCAGTTATGTGCCAGAACCAGTCCGGTAGATGGGCCTTCCAAGAGCTGTCAAATTAGGCACCGAAATGAATTTGTCGAATGTGTGAAGGGCGTAGTGCACAACATACCGTTGTCTTGTGGGCAAAGTTACGTCGGACAGACAGGCAGATGCCTCTAATGTGAGATTGCTCGAGCGTAATGAGAAAGTGAAAAAAAAAAACATGGTTGATCCCTCTGTCATAGGAATCGGTATAACACGAAAGTAAAACGTGTCTTCACAGACGTAGTTGAGCGCTTATTGTGCATTGTTTCGCCCCGAGGGCGAAGGAACGAATGTTATAGCAACAAGTTGTAATGTCACACGAAGAACGGCAAGCAGCTCGGAACTTCCAACGCGTTGCTCAAGCAGAAAGGACGCACGGAACGAACATACACAGAATGAGCGCGAACTAACTGTCACAGCTCGACAGTTAAAGCGCACTGGTCAAATGCAAAGAAGGACGCACGAAACGAACGCACAAGTATACACAGGATGAGAGCGAACTGTCACACTCGTATGCTATTTATTTGTGAGCAGCGCGCTCCTTTCGCAAAAGCGGCCGCTGCAGTGAGCGAAATGACCTTCGTGCTCTCTGTAACTTGAATGCAAACTTGCGGTGAGAGCGCAAGACGTACAAGATAAGCACGCGCGCAGGAGCAACCACGCCCTGTAGAGGCAACGCGGGGGGCGACGACATTTAAAGCGCGCTCTTCGAGCCCTTCGCGCCATCTCGCTAGTGATAACGAAAACACGATGATGTACCCTGATCTCTGAGTACCGCTACTGGCAAATGGTGTATATAAATAGCACGCCGTTAGTAAGACGAAGAACGTGCCGTTTGTGGCGGAGTCGTTTCCCGCTGCGCGCTGGGGATCGAGAGGTCGTAAGTTCTTTTCCAGGTGACGCAACTTTTTCTTGTAGTTTTTTCTTTGCCATATGTTAGTCTTTATATTTTACAACGTCATATCCGTGACGGAAAAGCGTCAGTGGAGCCGTGGTGGACCCCGGCATAAAACACTTTCGTGTTAAAAAGGCAGTGATGGTTTCTTGGCGGCTCATTGCGCGGAATGCAAATGCGTGCCTTTATTTGACAGTACAACAGTGTTGGCATATCACCCTAAGGATAGCACCAGGCTCATCATTGAGGCGGCAGTGATTGCTAATGGAAGCTGCATCAGCAAGCCGTCCATCGCACTAACAAAAAAGGAACTAGATTACTTAAATTCACCCGCACGTGTACGTCCTGCGTACTTTTGCTGCTTCTTATTTAGGTGTCGCTTTTTGCATTGACTGATATCTGTGTAATCACATGACAGGTATATATGTGTGCGTGTGGCTTTAATAAAAACGATAGTTGGAAGTTAGCGCTTGTCTTCGTCGTTTCTTTGTCCGCTGTGCACTGTTTGCGCAAAGGTTTTAGCATTATGGAATACCAACTAGCCCGCTCCCACACCTTGCATCTGTGTTCTTAGGCAAGTCTTTTGACGGGAAGACTAAAAGCACCAAGGAAGATAGCATTCAGCGGATAAAAACACTTGTGAAGCCATTCCATTTGCACTATCTTCGCGTCTTTTTGGGCCTTGGCTGACACTTCCGGGGGTTTTTAAAGGATTATGCCTCAAAGACAAAGAGCTTGACAGCCCTTACGCAAAAGCATACCCCGTTCGTGTGGTCGGAAAATTGCGGGTGATGCTACAACGAACTCGTCGAAATTATTTGGGCAGACCCTGTACTTACGATGCCGGATTTTAACTTGCCGTTTGAGTTGTGCACAGATGCCTGTCATTATAGTACGGGAGCTGTCCTTTGTCAAAGAGACACCAATAAGCCCGTCGCACAACTTGTACAAGTGATTGGAGATTTCTCTATACCTTTACGAAGGCTCAAGTAAATTATTCTACCACAGAAAAGGAAGCCTTGGCCGTTGTTATGGCACTCAAGTATTTTAGGAGGTATCTTGAGGGAAGGAACTTTACACTGTAGACCGACAATCAAGCATTCACTTACATATTGCCATTAACACAGCCAAAAGGCCGGCTTGTCAGATGAATCAGGGAGATTCAGCAATACACGTTTGAAGTGGCCCATCGCCCAGGTCAAAAGGCAGGACGCAGACGCTCTGTCAAGACTCCATGTACCCAGGGATAATAATCCTGAAGAAGTCAACGCAAACAAGTTGCAGGAAGGCTATGAAGACCTCAAGATAGAAGATGACAAGATACTTACGCTTGAAACGGCAATACCTACAACACTGCGACTATACCATGACATCCTTGAGTCTGCAGGTCCCGATGGTTTCCAAAGAAGGTACGGAAAATTAACCGAAAGAATTACTTGGAAGGGCATGAAGGAAGACGTGGCTAAATACGTAAAGATATGCCACAACTGTCAAATTTGCAAAGCAAAGTTTAAGCCGCGTGGAAACAAAATGCTACCTCCATAGTATTCTGACACACAATTCGAAATACTGCAGCTTGATTTTGCAGAACTGAAAAATAAGGGTGTGGGTGTCAGGAAGACCCAAGCTTTTCTAGTTGCAGTGGACGAATGCATGCAGTTTGTGGCTGCCAAAGGGAGGATGCGTCATCTATTTTTTAGAGAGGGACATGCTCGGCGACGCCAAGGTTTTTGTTGCAGAGAACCGACCGGCGTTCCGAAGCGAGAAACTTAGGCATTGGGCTACTGCAAAAGGTACCGACCTTCCTGCACCATATCACCCGGAAGCGAACTCTCTAGCTGAGAGAATTATTCGAGACCTGAAGATGTTCATAGCCCTGTACCCCAACTTCATAGCCGGATGGAAGTGCGCGTTGGAAGCAGCTGTCAACCATCGTAACCGATCACACACTGTTGCCTTAGGATGTGGCCCCTATATCGCCATTTTCAAGAAACCACCTTGGCTTCCTACGCACAAAGAACTTGGTATATTTGAGAAAATCACGCCGAAGGAAATGCCTTTAGATGTGTAACAGAAAGAGAATTATAGGAAAACAATGAAGGCGAACTCTGACAAATGTCACCAGTCAACCATACCGAAATTGAACCTGGAGAAAATGAGGGCCTGGACTGAGCGTTCATTTGCAGATCCCTACCTGGTCTTGAAAACAGCGAGGCAGCAATGAATTCTCAAGACTATATATTATCAAGGGCCAAGAAGCAAAGTTGAGTTGAAGATGCATCGGTTGGGAATATACTGCAATACCATTCACGGAGGAATGAGAATAGAAGCCCGGGAGGACGAACGATCCTGGCTCAAGAGCCGACGAAGCAGAGAAGAAGATTAAGATAAAGAAGTACGAAATGGCTGTAAAGTGTGTAGATTAAACGTTAAAAGTTCATTCCTTTCGCTGGAACTTTATAAATAATAATAATAATAATAATAATAATAATAATAATAATAATAATAATAATAATAATAATAATAATAAGAATAATAATAATAATAATAATAATACTCAATCAATCAATCATTTATTTACCGTGCCCAAGAGCAACCGTAAGGTCTTTGTGCAGGCGCACGCAAATATAAAAGAATAAAAATAAACAATACAATACAGAGAGTCCTGAGAATTAACAAGAGCAAAAACACGTAGACAAAGAGAAATAAACACGAAAGGGGAGGAGTAAAATAAGACAACACGATAAATATTGAAGGGGAATGAAAAATTAGATTGCATATACAGTAAAACCTCGGTGATACGGATCTCGCTGGGTTACCAAAAATATTCGTATCATCCGAAATTTGTATCACCAGAAAACATGGAAAATCAGTATGCGACAAAAGAAAGTTGGCGTACGCTTTGATTTAGTGTTTTTCAGGGCCGCAGCAACGTCATAAACAGCGCTGAATGATTGCCAGTAAAGCTTTTAGACGTCAGCGATCATAATTGTACTCGTAAATATACGGTGCATGCGCGCGTGTGTGATTAATGACCCAGATGTGTTGTGCCCCATGACCACTAGTAGCCCTTCCATAATCTTACTACTCTTTTCTGCATGATACCAGAGTACTGCGGCGAAAGTGATTGAAGAAACGCTTTGCACACGATAGAGGCCAAGCTCCTTCGCCAAGACACTCCGCTTCGTCTCTTGGGGTCTTCGTACACCTTTATGGGGCTTCATGACGGACCCGCAGCCCAAGCTTCAGTCTTGTTTCATAGAACGTCTGATTGCGGGCACATGGCTTGCATCGACGTGCCAGGCACGTGTTAACACAGTACAATGACGCTGCTGCCTCGAGCACAGGAGCACGAGTCAACGCGTCGGAAAGAAAAAGCGCGACGTCAACGTCATCTGTAACCTAAACGCGAAGACGCCTAAAGGTCTCCAAGATTCGCGCGCACTTTCTCGGAGACAACGACGCATCGCTGATTATCGCGCAGCGCGCATGCACGCGCCCGCGCGTATCTGCCGGGTCTTCCGCGACAGCGCGGGCAGCACCTCTTCGTACCTGTGCGCTAGCGTACGTTCGTATCAAACGTCGCAGGGTGCAAATCGGTTCGCAACAACCGTACTCCAATACATTGTAGGATAATGGGCCTTGACCGGGACCACAGAATAATTCGTATCACCCCGAAATTCGTACAAGCCGTGATCGTATCACCGAGGTTTTACTCTATGCAACTACGCGGAAAGACGGAGAAGGGAAGACTTTGCACCTTGTGCCATACTATGTCAGGACAGTGCAAAGCTCGGATAAAAACAGTGACTGTGGACTATGAAAAACGTCAAGATCAGGAAAATTAACAATATAGAGACTTTGTCAACGGTAGAGTGTTGGAAGAAGCAGGCGGGTACATGAAACGGTCTATTCTCTTTGGTTAACTTAGGCGGAATTCGAAAATTAACACAATTGAGAAGTACAGGGCATGATGTGATACCATGAACTAGCTTGTAAAGAAATAACAGATCAGAACGATTTTGTCGGCAGGGAAGTGATGGCAATCATAATAATCCAGCAGTATTTGAACGAGGTCCAGAGTGATTTCTAGCAAATAGATGGTTACATATGCTGAGGAATTTTTTCTGGACCCGTTCAATGGTGTTACCGCTGGATTGAGCAATGCCATACCATATCATGGACGCATACTCAAGTTGTGGAAGACATATTGCGGTGTACAATTTAGGGACGGCTATAGGAGCACTGAATTCTCGAGATATTGTGCAAACACATCCGAGAGAACGAAGGCCCCGCACAGCAGCACGCTTAACGTGAGCAGAAAAGTTTAACGTGCTGTCAACAACACCAAGATCACTGATTTCCTAAACCTTGCATATCAACACAGAATTGACAGAGTACTAATGACACGCTAGATGTTTTGCGAGTGATAGACATGAATTTTGTCTTAGAGGTATTCAAAGAAAGGTTATTCCCATTGCACCATTTGAAAAACGACGACAAATCTGACTGCAGCATGCGACAGTCATTAACTGAATGAATTTCCTTAAATGTCTTGATGTCATCGGCATACAAGAGGAAAGACGAACTACGAATGGCAAAAGAAACATCATTAGCGTAAATTAAAAATAGGAGTGGGCCTAATACCGATCCTTGGCGGACCCCACTAGTCACTTTATACAAAGAAGAGGTTTGGCCATTTACGGCAACATAACAAGATCTATTGAGCAGATAGCTGTGCAAGAGAATCACAATCGACAAGTCAACTTCAAAGTTCGCAAGGTTAACCATAATCAGTGTGTGGCTGACTAGGTCAAAAGCCTTGTTTAGGTCACAGTAGATTACGTCAACCTGACCTCTCTGAGAAATAGGTGTGGAGGTCTGCGTCATGAAAGTAGCAAGATTTGTGGCAGTTGAGCGGACAGCAAAAAAACCATGTTGATTTGGAATCAATGAGTTTTTCACACTAAAGGACAATATGTTGTGAAGAGCCAGTTCGAAGATCTTTGATGTGGCACATAGTAGAGAAATCGGGCGATAATTAGAAATATCTGTCTTAGAGCCCGACTTAAATACTGGGAAAACGCGAGCAGTTTTCCACATGCTAGGGAATGTCGAAGTGTTCAGGCAGTTATTCAATATCGTAGTCAATACTGGGACAAATATACTACCATAAGCTTTTAGTATGGCGGAGGGGATGCCAATTGGGCCACATGATAAGAACGGTTTTAAGCGCTTAATTCATTCGCAGATAAGATTTTCATCCAGCGACAAAGCACTGGATGAGCCAACTGCCTTGGGCTGTTTTCTGATATCAGTGCTAGAGTCTGAGGCCTTATCATCATCGTCAGCCTGTCTACGCCCACTACAGGGCAAAGGCCTCTCCCATGTTCCGCTAATCGACCCTGATAATCGGATGAGAAATGCGTGGCAAAACAGTCAGCGACGGCATGCACTTCTACCCCATTTGATTCCACTATACTGAAGGACTCTCCACTTTTGCTAGACCGTTTACGTACATACTTCCAAAACTCAGCCGGCCTGTCAGAGGCGCTTTTTTCTAAGAATTCAATATACGAAATATGATCCCGTTTATATAGGCGTTTAGAGAGAGTTCGAAAAAAGCTGAACTCTTTCTTCCACTTGCTGGATGGAGAACATTTAGATTTCCTGTGTGTGCGGTCTTTATGCTTCAGTGCACTGATAAGCTCAGGTGAGAACCAGTGGGGATATTTACGTTGTTTAGGTGTATATAGGGGAATAAAATTACGCATGCCGCTCAGTACAAGCTCCGTAAACCGATCAACCCGGTCTTCAAGATTCGGTTTGTCAGTAACCTGTGACCGCTCAACGGTGAACAAGTGATGATAGAGGCCCGTGTAATCACCTCGCTTGAAAGCAAATCCTGGAGATTTGTTTACGTAACCGCTGTAGCTCGTTGTTTCGGCTGATGCGGATAATCTTACGTTAAGTGGTGGGTGGAATTTGTCCGGACGTACAAGAGAGATGTTGGAGCGGGAAACTTCAAGGAGTTGATCGTTTGACACACACAGGTCTAAGACGTTGCCACTGGAATTGACGACTGAATTATGTTGCACTAGGGAATTAAACGCCACAAATTCAAAGAGCAGGCTGTACTTTTTCTCTATGAAATGGTTGTAATGAGAAAAGGTAAGCGTGCTCCACTCAATTCCAGGTGCATTGAAATCCCCAAGAACAATAATTCTGTGCCCACTATGAGAAGATATCACAAGTTCAGTAGAAGACATGACATCATGAAACGAGGCAGGGGAAATGCTGGGTGGTAAATAGAAACATCCAATCAACAACTTTTCACGGCGCTCAAGATTGATTTCTAGCCAGATCGATTCTTTGATAGTGTCTAGGTCTTTCCGTCTAACGGATTTCAGTGAATTGTCAATGGCACTCAGCAGGCCACCGCCTTTCTGTTTGGTTTTACCGAAATCTCGGTCACTGCGGAAGGCGGTGTAGGTCGGGGGAAAAAAGTCCGATGAGGGAATTTCAGTGCCGAGCCAGGTTTCAGAAATAGCATTGATAGGAAAAGAAGACGAAAGAACATTAGAGAAAAACTCGAGTGTCTTGGTACGCAGACCCCGAGCATTTTAGTAGAATATGTCTACGTTACACGCCACTTTCGATTCCAGGCAGTAGCTCAGAGGGATGAAGCATGCCATCGCACAGCTCCCCACGAAATGGCTTGAAGAGGCGTCCGAGGGGCCACATCGAAGGGTCATTCAGGCGTTGTAGTGTTTCCTCGTCAACTTCGATGTAGAATGAAGAATATGACTGGAATCCTGTTTGAAGTCGCCGGCAGGAGATGCGAGACATATCCAATGAAGCAGTATGTTTTTTGATGTCAGCAGCAGTGTTGCCTGGGCTCAGCTTCGTAACGAAATAATAATAGTAATAATAATAATAATAATAATAATAGTAATAATAATAATAATAATAATAATAATAATAATAATAATAATAATAATAATAATAATAATAATAATCAATCAATCAATCAATGATTTATTTAACGTGCCCAGGAACAACCGTAAGGTCTTTGTGCTGGCGCACGCAAAAAAAAAATCAATAAAAATAAACAATACAATACAGACAGTCTTCAGAAATAAAAAGAGCAAAAACACGTAGACAAAGTGAAATGAACACAAAAGGGGAGGAGTAAAATAAGACAATATGAGAAATATTGAAGGGGAATAAAAAATTAGATTGCACATATGCAACTATGCGGAAAGACGGAGAAGGGAAGACTTTGTACATTGTTCCATACTATGTCAAAACAGTGCAAAGCTCGGATAAAAACAATGATTGTGGACTATGAAAAACGTCAAGATGAAGAAAATTAATATTATAAAGACTTTGTATTCTGTGAACGGTAGAGTGTTGGAAGAAGCAGGCGGGTACATGAAACGGTCTGTTCTCTCTGGTTAACTTACGCGGAATTCGAAAATTAACACAATTGAGAAGTACAGGGCAGGATATGATACCATGGACTAGCTTGTAAAGAAATAAGAGATCAGAACGATTTCGTCGGCAGTGAAGTGATGGCAGTGATAATGATTCAGCAGTATTTGAACGAGATCCAGAGTCATTTTTAGCAAAGCGATGGTTATATATGCTGAGGAATTTTTTTTGGACTCGTTCAATGGTGTTACCGCTGGATTGAGCAATGCCATTCCATATCACGGACGCATACTCAAGTTGCGGAAGACATATTGCCGTGTACAATTTGTGTAGGGCCATGGGAGACCAGAATTCTCGAGATATACTACAAACACATCCGAGAGAACGAAGGCCCCGCATAGCAGCACGCTTAACGTGAGAAGAAAAGGTTAACGCGCTGTCAACAACACCACCAAGATCACTGATTTCATAAACCTTGCATAACGGCACAGAATTGACAGAGTATTGAAATGACACGCTAGATGTTTTGCGAGTGATAGACATGAATTTTGTCTTTGAGGTATTTAGAGAAAGGTTATTGCCGTTGCACCATTCAGAAAAAGAACACAAATCTGACTGCAGCAAGCGACAGTCGTTAACTGAATCAATTTCCTTAAATATCTTGATGTCATCGGCATACAAGAGGAAAGAAGAATTACGAATGACAAAAGAAACATCATTAACGTAAATTAAAAATAGGAGTGGGCCTAATACCGACCCTTGAGGGACCCCACTAGTCACTTAATACAAAGAAGAGGTTTGGCCATTTACGGCAACATAACAAGATCTATTGAGCAGATAGCTGTGCAAGAGATTCACAATCGACAATTCAACGTCAAAGTGTGCAAGTTTAACCATAATCAGTGTGTGGCTGACTACGTCAAAAGCCTTGCTCAGGTCACAGTAGATTACGTCAACCTGTCCTGTCTGAGAAATAGGGTAGGAGATCTGCGTCATGAAAGTAGCAAGATTTGTGGTAGTTGAGCGGCCAGCAAGAAAATCATGTTGATTTGGAATCAATGAGTTTTTCACACCAAATAATAATAATAATAATAATAATAATAATAATAATAATAATAATAATAATAATAATAATAATAATAATAATAATAATAATCAATAATTTATTTAACGTGCCCAGGAACAACCGTGAGGTCTTTGTGCAGACGCACGCAAAAAACAATAAAAATAAACAATACAATACAGACAGTCTTCAGAAATAAAAAGAGCAAGAACACGTAGACAAAGAGAAATGAACACAAAAGGGGAGGAGTAAAATAAGACAACATGAGAAATATTGAAGGGGAATAAAAAATTAGATTGCATATATACAACTATGCAGAAAGACGGAGAAGGGAAGACTTTGTACATTGTGCCATACTATGTCAAAACAGTGCAAAGCTCGGATAAAAACAGTGATTGTGGACTATGAAAAACGTCAAGATCAAGAAAATTAATATTAAATGCGAAGCATTTCTTAGCGAACCTCTGGCACTTTGAGCGTTTCTATCTACGTATCTATCTATCTATCTATCTATCTATCTATCTATCTATCTATCTATCTATCTATCTATCTATCTATCTATCTATCTATCTATCTATCTATCTATCTATCTATCTAGCCGCCTACGTCTGGGTGCTCTCATGATCGCCTCCTTAATTTGGTGTAGACCAAACTTTGCATGGGAGGGTAAGAGGATTTGACGAATATGATTGCCGGGTCATGACATGAATAACGTTAAAATCCTGTCGCGTACGTCGTCAAACACTTTCAACTAGACACGTGTGGCACATACGTGTTTACCATGGCCCGCGGTGTACGGGTATGTGCCACAGGTGATTGACAGTTCATATCTACCCAGGAACGGCGAGAACAGACATTGGTTACTTAAATGCTAAAACGCTAAGGAAAACCAACATCGGCAGCGTTGACTCAACGAATGGAAATAATGAAAATTAGGATCCCAGGAGGAATCGAACCCAAGCATTCTGCGTGGCAATCAGGTATTCTACAACTGAGCCACGCCAGGCCTATACACCAGAGCACGCCAGTCTCGCACCCAGGCTGCCGGCGGGATACTCTCGCACCCAGACGCCCCGGCCATTTTCTGCTGGGCTGCCGAGGCGTGTATCCTTTACCATAAGTTAACATGGCAAGCGGCAGCTCTGGGACTTTAAAATGCGAAAAAGTGCCCGTTCCCGCCGCTTCCGCTTACAAGACGTCGTCTGGGCACCACTGCGTCGTGTTTGGATGTCAAAACAACCAGCGCAAGAGGAAGAAATTACTGAGCGCTGTCTGTGAAGATCACAACTCAACGCGGGAATCGTGCCGGTGCGGCGTTTTCAGCTTGCACAGATTTCCATCCGCAACGAAAAACGCCGAGCTTCGCCGCCAGTGGATAATTGCAGTGAACAGGAAAAACTACGAGCCCAGTGCAAATGCACGAGTAAGTACACTTACTGCGTGTATTCAAGCGTGACGCCAACTATTTCGTTTTACACCAGTAATTCGCGTGATACGCAGGTATGTTCCGAGCACTTTCTGGACAACAAGCCTTCCGAGCTAAACCCCGTGCCAATTCTTCGACACCAAAAAGGTGAGCCTTTTCAAGTTTTTATCCGTGCAGAGCTTCCAAACAGCTGCGTGCTCATGCTCGCAGCTGTCGTTTTTTCTATTGAATACGTGAAAATGAACAATTTATTACATTGCGTGAGTGCTGTTGTGCGGAACAGAGATCAGTCTGTTGGTTTTAAACATGGATTTTTAAATTTTTTAAACCAGGAGCGTCAGCAAGCTGGTATGGCTTCGAACAAGCTGTTATACAGGTGTTACTCGGTGCACTGCTGATCACGATTAAGCCCAACAGGAATCAAAATTATCAACACTGACTGGCTCCCTTTTGCAACTTGCTTAAATGAACCAGTCACGATCAAGAAGTTCGATCCGGATCACGCCCGATCGCGATCACAAGTGACCGTGTGACACCGGTATTAATTGAGGCTGCAGTTAATGGGCTAGTTTCATGGAATCAAAGTGCATTCCCCGTGTTGTTCCTGACGAGGCGGAGTGGTGGGGGCGTTCATTTTACGTTTACGTACTCTGTCAGAGTGCGCTGCAACTGCACATATATACCTGCATCTGACCCACATATGTTGTTTTGACTGCGCATACGGATTAATGTTGTAAACACTGCACTTCCAATATTTCCAATGCATGCTGGTTTAGCACTCATTCCAGTGTAGTGCTCTTAAGGGTTTGCACAATGCATTTGGCCGTGTGTGTTTCTCTTTGAGTGCTTAACATCTTCGCTGCATTTATTAGTATTGCTTCATGAAGGAAAAAAAAATATCGCAACCACTATAACAAGTTAACAGGGTCCCTTATGCATTCGCCTTAGACGACTTGAAGGCGAAAGCTGTCTTCTCGTTTTCCTTAATAATAATAATAATAATAATAATAATAATATAAATAATAATAATAAATAATAATAATAATAATAATAATAATAATAATAATAATAATAATAATAATCAATCAATCAATCATTTATTTAACGTGCCCAGGAACAACCGTGAGGTCTTTGTGCAGGCGCACGCAAAAATAAAATCAATAAAAATAAACAATACAATACAGACAGTCTTCAGAAATAAAAAGAGCAAAAACACGTAGACAAAGAGAAATCAACACTAAAGGGGAGGAGAGTAAAATAAGACAATATGAGAAATATTGAAGGGGAATAAAAATTAGATTGCACCATATACAACTATGCGGAAAGACGGAGAAGGGAAGACTTTGTACACTGTGCCATACTATGTCAAGCAGTGCAAAGCTCGGATAAAAACAGTGATTGTGGACTATGAAAACGTCAAGATCAAGAAAATTAATATTATAAAGACTTTGTATTCTGTGAACGGTAGAGTGTTGGAAGAAGCAGGCGGGTACATGAAACGGTCTGTTCTCTCTGGTTAACTTACGCGGAATTCGAAAATTAACACAATTGAGAAGTACAGGGCAGGATATGAAACCGTGGACTAGCTTGTAGAGAAATAAGAGATCAGAACGATTTCGTCGGCAGTGAAGTGATGGCAGTGATAATGACTCAGCAGTATTTGAACGAGATCCAGAGTCATTTTTAGCAAAGCGATGGTTATATATGCTGAGGAATTTTTTCTGGACTCGTTCAGTGGTGTTACCGCTGATTGAGCAATGCCATTCCATATCACGGACGCATACTCAAGTTGCGGAAGACATATTGCCGTGTACAATTTGTGTAGGGCCATGGGAGACCTGAATTCTCGAGATATTCTACAAACACATCCGAGAGAACGAAGGCCCCGCATAGCAGCACGCTTAACGTGAGAAGAAAAGTTTAACGCGCTGTCAACAACAACACCAAGATCACTGATTTCATAAACCTTGCATAACGGCACAGAATTGACAAAGTATTGAAATGACACGCTAGATGTTTTGCGAGTGATAGACATGAATTTTGTCTTTGCGGTATTTAGAGAAAGGTTATTGCCGTTGCACCATTCGGAAAAAGAACACAAATCTGACTGCAACAAGCGACAGTCGTTAACTGAATGAATTTCCTTAAATATCTTGATGTCATCGGCATACAAGAGGAAAGAAGAATTACGAATGGCAAAAGAAACATCATTAACGTAAATTAAAATAGGAGTGGGCCTAATACCGACCCTTGAGGGACCCCACTAGTCACTTATACAAAGAAGAGGTTTGGCCATTTACGGCAACATAACAAGATCTATTCAGCAGAAGCTGTGCAAGAGATTCACAATCGACAAGTCAACGTCAAAGTTCGCAAGTTTAACCATAATCAGTGTGTGGCTGACTACGTCAAAAGCCTTGCTCAGGTCACAGTAGATTACGTCAACCTGTCCTCTCTTGAGAAATAGGTGTGGAGATCTGCGTCATGAAACTAGCAAGATTTGTGGTAGTTGAGCGGCAGCAAGAAACCATGTTGATTTGGAATCAGTGAGTTTTTCACACTAAAAGACAATATTTTGTGAAGAGCCAGTTCGAAGATCTTTGATGTGGCACATAGTAGAGAAATCGGGCGATAATTAGAAACATCTGTCTTAGAGCCCGACTTAAATACTGGGAAAACACGAGCAGTTTTCCACATGCTAGGAAATGTGGAAGTGTCCAGGCAGTTATTAAATATCGTAGTCAGTACTGGGACAAATATAGTACCATATGCTTTTAGTATGGCGGAGGCGATGCCATCTGGGCCACATGATAAGGATGGTTTTAAGCGCTTAATGCATTCGCTGATAAGATTGGATTTTTGGGGTTTAACGTCCCAAAACCACAATATGACTATGAGAGGCACCGTAGTGGAGTGCTCCGGAAATTTTGAACACAGGCAGGCGGTGGCACACCGGGCCCGTGCCCCCCCCCTCCCCCCCAAAAATGTTCTGCCATCGCATACAGAGCAAAAAATGACTCGGCCACATCTGCCTGCCCGGCCCACACTTTAGATCAAGAAGCCTCCCCCCCCCCCCCCGAAAAAAATTTTTGCCTATGCCACTGACACTTGGGTTCTTTACTGTGCACCTAAATCTGAGCACACGGGCCTCAAGCATTTTCGCCTCCATCAAAAATGCAGGATTCAATCCCGCGGCCTAGGGGTTCTTTTTCTTCTCGGTCGATGTAGTGATCCTCCCACACTCCCCTCCGAAAGCTTTCTGCAACTAGAGAGGTGTTGCACTGCCTCCAGGATCGGAGGCATTGCAAGTTCACAGTCCCTCAGCTGGTTCTGCATTGCTACCGTGATTGGCGCACTATTCACGGAGGCAATGCAAAGCAATAATGTCGTGTGAAGACGTCATCACATGACGTCCCGTTATGCAACGTTACACATTTTGGGATCTGTGACGTTATGGTGACAGGTATTTTTTGCATCATCGTGTTGACACCGCCGACGGTCAATTTTTGTGTTTGATGAGGCATCTAAGGCTTTCGCTTCAAAAATATTCCTATTTGACTCCTACAAACAAGGCAAGAGTCATTATGGATATTTCACACATGACACTGCAGACCAAGGTTCACATTGTGGTGTTACCAGACATAGTGGACACGATGACATCATTGCACCATGTTATGACTTGTACATCATTTTATACCTTTGGATGGTGACCGCTATTCACCAGAATTGACAACTGTCTCGTAGCAGAAGGGGCACCTGTTAAGCTGTTACAGTTCTTATTTATGCAGCTTCTAAATGTGCAAGTACCTGAAGATAGCAACACGATGACTTAAATCAAAGCTATGTACATTTTGCCTTCAATGTGCAGGTGGTAAAAGGCAGGCGTCAGCTCGTCAGGCAGGCAGTATGCCCTGTCAAACGACCTCGTCATGGTGTTGCAGATTGTGACCAACGCAGTAGTGACCATGGTCAAAGGGGAAGTGTGGAGGACGACATCGTGCCTGTCAGTGGAAGCCCATCTGCCTTGTTCAGCGTTCACACACAAGTACCAGCTGCTGTCACTCTACAAGAGCGACAACCGTTTGAGCACTATGTGCACACATCACAGCCAGTGACGTCTGATTACCTGCCTGCAGAGGATGCCACGAGTGAAACTGTACAAGTGGCAACACCTGATCACTTCAACACAGATGTAGAAGAAACTACAAACACCGTAAGACTGTATGCCCATGAACTGCAGGAGCCTACAAACCAGCTACTTGATTTCCACCCTGCATACTATGTAGTGGTCGAAAGCGCTGAACAGGTGCAGGCAGCCCCAATTTCCTGTTTTGACGCATGTGATGCAGAGACTTTGCACGCAGTTGAGCTGTCCACAGCGTCCTCATTACCGGAGCCTGAGCAATAACAGTACCATTGGACATTTCCACTAGAGTGTGCGGAAAGCCCTTTGCATGACCACTGCTACTTTTCTTGTGGTGTGAAATATGTTGATGCAGGAACCCAAACATCATCCTACAGTGTATTTTCATTATTGCCTGGTCAGTATCAGTTTTACACTGGCTTGAGCTATTGCACATTCTGCGAGTTGGTCAAGGTTGTGGATAGTGAAGTCAGCATTGAGTTCAAGTTAGGCATTAGTGATGCCGTTTTGCTAACTTTGATGCGACTTAGATTAGGCTTATTGTATGCTGATTTGGCACATCGTTTTTCCATATCTGTGTCACTTGCTGGCAAGATTTTCCGCACTGTTCTTCGAGCACTAGCTGCCATTTCAAGAAGACATTTGATAATCTGGCTGCCTCGAGAAACCATACAAAGGTCACTTCCAAAAACATTCAAAGAGAGTGGATACAAGGGGACTAGATGCATTATCGATTGCACAGAAGTGCACATGCAGCGCCCCAAGAAGCTATATGCTCGTGCCCAGACATATAGCCAATACAAAGGAGGGAACACGGGAAAATTTCTGGTAGCAATAGCCCCAACGGGTTTATTACTTTTGTATCTAGAGTCTACGGTGGGCGAGCTTCTGATCGCTTTATTGTCAGGATTCTGGATTTTGCAGCTACCTGAAAGTGGTGATGAGGTAATGGCTGATCGAGGTTCACGATGAGTGAAGAAATGAAAGCAAAAGGCATTCGCCTAAATATGCCTGCTTTTACTCAGGGAAGGAAAAGGCTCGAGGAAGTGGAGGTTACAAGAACAAGGCGGATTGCTTCCCTAAGAATACATGTCGAAAGGGCAATAAATGTATCAAGACATTCAGAATATTGAAGAACAGTGTCCCAATTCATCACAAGAAACTCGTAAACGACATTGTTGTAGTTTGTGCTGGACTTTGCAATTTAAAGTCTGTTTGATTCGTGGTGAGCAGTGATGCCAGATTAGAAGCTGTTTGTGTAAAGTTCATTTCTATCCAAAAGTGACCATGGGTACCGGATTGCTTTCGACAACTCTTGCTGCAGAAAAAGCCTGCCTTATTTCGCTTTATTGTTTTTGGTAAACTTGTTCTCTTCATGAGGGATTCTGCTGTGAGAGCTGCAATTTGAGTGCATTCAGGGAAAGTTATGCCACGAGCAAACAGTGCAGTGTAACAGCTTGCTGAAACCAGCTGTTCTTATTGTAGTAGATTCTATGGTGGGCGAGCTTCTGATCGCTTTATTGTTCAGGATTCTGGATTTTGCAGCTACCTTGAAAGTGGTGATGAGGTAATGGCTGATCGAGGCTTCACGATGAGTGAAGAAATGAAAGCAAAAGGCATTCGCCTAAATATGCCCGCTTTTACACAGGGAAGGAAACGGCTTGAGGTAGTGGAGGTTACAAGAACAAGGCGGATTGCTTCGCTAGGAATACATGTTGAAAGGGCAATAAATCGTATCAAGCCATTCAGAATATTGAAGAACAGTGTCCCAACTCATCACAAGAAACTCGTAAACGACATTGTTGTAGTTTGTGCTGGACTTTGCAATTTAAAGTCGTGTTTGATTCGCTGTGAGCAGTGATGCCAGATTAGAAGCTGTTTGTGTAAAGTTCATTTCTATCGAAAAGTGACCATGGGTACCGGATTGCTTTCGGCAACTCTTGCTGCAGAAAAAGCCTGCCTTATTTCGCTTTATTGTTTTTGGTAAACTTGTTTGCTTCATGAGGGATTCTGCTGTGAGAGCTGCAATTTGTTTGAGTGCATTCAGTGAAAGATATGCCATGAGCAAACAATGCAGTGTAACAACTTGCTGAAACCAGCTGTTCTTATTGTGCAAGCACCAAGCGTGTGATAGCAATTTTTGAACTCTAATAAATATTCACAAAAGAAGGTTCTTGTTATTTGTTTTGGCAATTTTTAGCACTAGTGTCTATAGTGTATGCTATTTGTGAAAAAAATAATCGTCACTTACAAGGTTGTAAGTCGCTTTTATTGATGGGCCAGCACCAACTATGAGTTCTCTGTTATCACAAGCATTAAACAAATTGTGTCTCTTCTGAAGCTTAACATATATTGTAACACTTCCTGCTTTAAATGCTGCAACAGTAGCTTGGGACGAGATATGTTCCCACCTCAGATCCTTGCTGTACGTTTTTTAAAGGCCAACTGCAACGGAAACTGTCGCCCAGTTTGAAACAGCATAAATATAGGGCAGCTCTTATACAAAATCTCTTGCTAGTATTAGTCACAGCATTGCAAGAAACTCGCAGAGGTAGCCATTTTTGATACTAAAGCAAATAAAACACCACCACTACTGCTCACTGAGAGTGACACATAACTTGGAATGCATGGCTCCTTGACACAACCTCTGAGTGCTGAATCGGGTGCACGTCTGTATTGGTGCTCCTTAAACACTGATAACTAGGAAACAATATCATTAATAGTCTTGTGGCTTTGCCAAGATTGCTTCGGTCTTCAACATGTTCCGCCAAAATGAAATTCCGTTGCAGTTAGCCTTTAAAGAGACCAAACTCTATATACTGTACATATATGATGCTAAACCTATTTTACACCCCTCGATAGGGCTTTCAAGTGAAAAAAAAGGATGTTGCATCATAACCCTTGCTGTTCTCCAGCTGCAGATTACTGGAGGTAAAACATTATTTTAAATAGTGCACATTACTGGAAGTTAACTCTTGCTGTCACTATTTACATAGCAGTGCTTAGACACATGACATATACTTCAAGTGCTGTCGAGCTTTGAATCAGAGTTATCTACCAGGGCTGGAAAATACGATTAAAAGCAACATCCGCACTCTCGCACAAGGCTGGAGATTAGGTATTCTGGGTCATTATTCACATTAGCAAGAACTGTTCTCGTCCTTGTCCACACGTACAAAAAGCATAATAAATTATTTAAAATAAATACACTGCAAGGTAACTATCCTTGCTGACATAATTTACATAGCAGTGCTTAGAAACATGGCATATGCTTCAAGTGCTGTCGAGCTTTGAGTCGCAGAGTCATCTACCAGGGCCGGAAGGTACAATGAAAAGTAAAAGTTGCGCACTCTCGTAAGGTTGAAGCTCAAGTATTCTGGGTCATAGTTCAAATTAACGAGAACCGTTTTCCGCCTGGTCCAGACATAGAAGAAACAATGATTCCTTTGACAACAATAAATGGTGAATTGTACCTGACTATAGTAACCCCCCCTGCCTGACCTGGAAAGGAAATATCCATCATCTCCTTTCCTTACATCATATTTTCCACTTTCTATCAGAGAGGAGCAGTCTTCTGTGCAGGGACACTTAATTTCAATTATAGCATCTGTGCCAACTAGTCCATCACGGCTTGCAGATAGGTATGGATCTCTTTGAGACACTATAGTTCCTGATCTTGCCACAATTAGGCCAGTTTCTTGCTGAAATGCTTCCCTGGCTAGAGGTTCACACTGTGTACCATGCACAGTTGCCTTGTTGCCTTGGAAAGTAGGCTTCAGAAGGCGTGCTAATGCTTTTTCTGGCAAAGTTTGCTTGCGCTTTGGAATTTTAGAGGTCATTGATGCAGTAATTCTTACTTTTCTGCTGCCTTCCCATACACTGCCACTTTGCTCCACTGTTCCTTTTGCTAATTTAAGCTGAGCATTTAGAGGTATGTCTACATATCTTTGTAAAAATTGGCACAGCACTCGCAGTTGTCAGGTCCTATATCACTGTGAAGGCCATGAGATGGTGCACTGCAAGATCGAGAGTCTCATTTGTAGGATCTGCAGGTGGAGCATTTAGTATTGTGTTTAAAATGGTACCCCGTACTGAGGCAAGACCTTTCAATGGACATGTTTCAAAGCTTTTCAGAAGTAAATTATGGTCCTTAAACTTTTGAAATTCCAGATGACGTTGCCCCCTATTTGGTTTCTCAGGCTCCCATTTGTCTTCTTAGTGTGAAGTCCATTTCTTCGATTTGTCCAGGGAGTACATTCTTCTTAGTGCCACGATTCCACTCAGCACTCTTGTCAGTGCACGCAGTACCAGTTAGGCCCAGTCTTACAGCAAACTCTATCTTCCAGAGAAGAGCTCCTGAAACAAGAGTTGTTCTACTTATAAAAACCTTCCAGTGACACACATTTAAAACTCCTGCAATATTGATATTGATCTTAAAAAATGATGGTAACCTTCCATTAGGTTAAGTGCCGTAGACTAAAATTAATGCAAAATATTCGTTGTATTGAATAATAATTTAAATGAAACACATTTGCACTTCATATCAGTAAGGTACACCTAGCTCTTCTCTGTAGCCAGAATACCTGTCATACGTGTGCCTGAATACCTGTTCTTCTACGCTATAAGGGGATGAAGTTGTGGTCTTTGTAATGTTATACGTCCTTGCTATCATGACTGTGCAGTAGCTACGAATGGTTTATAAACTTCATTTTCTTTTATGAACACAATTTTATACAAATTTCTTAGTAATTTTTTACCCATTTTCACTGAAAAGAGTGCCAAAGGCAAGTTCAAAAATGACGAAGTGACCTTGAAAAAAAGTGAGTAGCTAAAGCATGGTTCACAACAGTACGTAAGTTTTTTTAGTTCATTTAGCATTTCGAGAAGGGGCATCTCGCAAAACTGAAGTCTATAATTCAGACAGCCAAGTTGAGTGGCATTGTGGTGCATAGGGTGGTAACATATGTAAAAACAACGTACCAATGTGGCTGCAAGCCCGTGCTGCACCAGCCATACAAGAGCAGTCTCCTGTGACGACACCGCCGCTGGGTTGAAGGCAGACCCAAGCTTTGTGTAGGGGTGCACTTAGTGCCTGGGACCTTTCTGTTATGAAGCACGCCACTCAATTAACGAAACATCTGTGGCACTTTATTCCACATCAGCATGGAACAAAGCACACCCGAGTTCACTCGTAGCGCGAGCGTCACGAGCCGAACACGCAGCCGGCGAGCCGTGATGCTTGCTAGTGATGATGATGGTAGTCTCCGATGCCACGGCTTCTTCCCTTCTTAAAAGTTCAAGCGATCTGGAGGACGGCGCTGTCGCATTGAGCGCCGCAAAGGTTGAGTTGCCGGAGTCAGCGAATCGCTTGCGCTTTCGCCCGAAAGCTCTTGACGGGGCGATAGCGTGTCGGTGTCGCACGATTCGTCGACCGAAACGTCCCGCCGTCGCACTTGGTCAAAATGCCGCCGTTCCGTTCCCTGAGTCGTGTCCACTGTGACCATGCGCTTTCCCTGCTGGTCACGCACGATACCTGGTATCCACTTTTTGCGTGGCTGAAAAGTTCGAGTCCAAACACGCTGTCCAGCCTGCCATCGCTGTTCACGTTCATTGCACGGCTTTGCTTTCACGACCTCGGTGGTCGGCATAATGCAGTCGAGTTTTGTTCTTATTTGATATCCCAGCAAGAGCTCCGCTGGTGACTTGCCCTCCTTCACTGGCGTACGGCGATAACGGAACCGAAGTCTAGATATTCGAGTTTGCAGCGGAATTTCATAGTTTTTCTTCAAGCCTTCCTTCAACGTTCTTACGGCCCCGCTCCGCTAAACCATTTGATTGTGGATGATAGGGCGCTGTAGTCAAGTGTTTTACTTGGTTCTGAGCCAGGAAATTGCGGAAGTGGAAGCCCGTGAACTGAGGTCCGTTATCCGTCACAAGAGTACGAGGTAGACCGAACCTTGCAAACATCGCCCTGAGAGCCTCCACTGTCACTTCTGCTGTTGCAGATTTCGTTGGGACTGCTTCTATCCACTTCGTTTCGGAATCCACGACTACCAGTATCATGTGTCCTTCAATAGGACCAGCATAGTCAGCGTGCAGCCGGCTCCATTTCTCTCCCGTCGTGGGCCATGGTACAGGTGTTTGCGCTGGAGGCATCGCTGCAGCCTGTACGCAAGCAGGACACTCCCGCACCAATCGCTCGATCTCACCGTCTAGCCCCGGAAACCAAAACAGGGATCTTGCAATGTTCTTCATGGTCGCCATGCCTGGGTGCGTTCATGGAGCAAGTCCAAGATACGTCGGTTTAGAGCGGTGGAAGCACGATGCGGTGTCCCCAGTAGACTAAGTCTTGGTAGTACGTGAGTTCAGCCTTCTTACTGAAGTATGGCCGGAAGCGGATCTGCTCTTCACACAAAAATTTCGGCCAGCCTTTCTTGATCCAAAACTTCACTTGCTGCAGCAAAGGATCCGTTTCTGTAAAATGTGCCACGTCTCTGACACTAATCGCCTTTTCTCCAAGCATTCCGAGTACAGGACATACTCTGGCGGATCTTCTGTGCTGGTATCGTGTAGTTTGTTTGGTAATGGCAGGCGACTTAAGGCATCAGCATTCGAGTTTCTGTTCCCCTGCGATACTGCAATGTGTAATGGTAATTGTCCAAGAGAAGTGCCCACCTCTGAATCCTTGCCGCAGCCATGGGAGGAATGGCTTTTCCTGGGTTAAACAAAGCCGTCAGGGGTTTATGGTCGGTCACCAAAACAAAGTGATTGCCATATAAGTAGTCCTTAAATCGAGTCACGCCGAATACAAGGGCCAACGCTTCCTTTTCTAGCTGGGAGTAGTTTCGTTCTGCTTTGGACAGAGTTCTGGAGCGAAATCCTATCGGATAGTCTGTGCCATTGATGCGATGGGAAAGTACCTGCCCCACTCCTACAGGTGAAGCATCGCATTTCAACTTCAAAGGTTTGTTAGGGTCAAAGTGTGTCAAAAACTTTGACGCTTGTATGGCCTGCTTAACCTTTCGAACCGCTTCCTCATGTACCTGTTGCCATTTCCACGTAGCCCCCTTAGCTAGCAGATTGTATAATGGGGCCAGTACTGTGGAAAGGTTCGGCAAAATTTGGCGTAATAGTTGATTAAGCCCAAGAAAGATTTCAGTTCGCTCACCGACTTGGGGACCGGTGCTTGGAGAACTGCTTCAATGTTGTCGTCATTCGGTTTGAGCCCATTAGCATCGACTCGATGTCCAAGAAAGGTGACTTCTTCTTGTCTGAATTTGCATTTCTTAATGTTTAGTCTGAGCCCATAGTCACGTAAGCGCTGCAGGACTTGCTTTAGCAATGAAGTGTCATTGCGCTTTTCGGCCACTATGATGTCATCCAGATAGGCTTGTACACCCGGAAGATCCTTGAACAGGGAATCCATATGCCTCTGGAAGATGGCCGGAGCTGAGCTAATTCCAAAAGGAAGCCTATTGAAGCAAAATAGGCCCTTGTGAGTGTTTATGACAGTCAGCTTCTTGGCCTCGTTATCCAGGGGCAGCTGGTTGTACGCTGAGTCAAATCCAGTGTACTAAATACTTCACCGCCATTCAGCCTTGCAAAGATGTCGTCCACACGAGGTAATGGGTACTGCTCAGTCACGGTGGCCACGTTCACTGCCAGCCGAAAATCGCCACACAGTCGAATGGACCCATCAGTTTTAACTACTGGAACCAGCGCGTCGCCCATTCTGCTGCCATAACCGGTGATATAACGCCGTCTGCCACTAATCGGTCCAAAGCATCGGACACTTTGGTCGTCAAAGCATATGGCACCGTACGTGCTTTGCAAAAGCGGGGCGTGGCGTTTTCTTTCAAGATCAGCTTCACAGGTGGACCTTTGTATAGTCCTAAACCTGGCGAAAACACATCTTCGAACTCCTTGAGCAAGGTCTGAAGTTGCTGGCTTGTGCGGTCTTCCTTGCGCGTGTTGAGGTTTGCGACGAAATTTGGAATCATCATGGCCACTCCACAGTTGTTAAACGCCTTGATCGTGTCCCTTCCGCACAGCGCTGGTCCGGGAGTATCGACGATAACCAGGGTACCCTGTATGTCGTGTCCCTCACAGGTTGCTTTCATGTGCAGTTCTCCAACCACTGGAAGCTCTCCCAAAAACACGACAGTCTAAGAGTGGTGCTGCTTGGAGGCGGCCATCTGCTTTGATTCTGCTTGAACAGGCTCATTGAGATAACACTCACGGGGGACCCCGTATCGATCAACATAGTAACAGGCACACCATCCCAAGTGATTTTTTTGAAAATTGGCTTAACCATGCGGCCATCAGTCGTTTTATGAGCCACTAGTGTGTAAAGTTTCTTCTCATCTCCCGAGCTGTCATCAGATACTGCCGACAGGGCGTAAGCACCACGGGGCTTCCACTGAGTTTGTCCTGGGCACATTCGAGCGAGATGCCCTCGTTTACCGCACCGGTGGCATATCGTACGGACGTGATAGCACTGCTCGTTCGAGTGAGCTTCACTACCACACCTCTGGCAAGATGTCATGCTTTCGGCCTTCGGTTGCCCTTTTCTTGGCCGGTTCTGCGGCCGCGTGAAGTGGATGGTACTCTGATCCGCAGATTGCATGGTTCTAGCATTAGCGGCAGCGTTCTGGGCTCAGATAACGAAATCCTCTGCTTCCGTAAGCGTCAGCTTCCTCAAGGTCAGCAGATGTCGTCTCACATCTTCATCCAAGACTCCACACACGATTCGGTCTCGCAGCATGCGTTCGAGAGACGATCCGAAATTGCACTTTTCTGCTAGCCGCCTAATTTCTGCAATAAAATTCCTGTACACTCTCTCCTTCTTGTTGTGATCGCGTGAAGAAAGCATAACTTGCCGCTATTTCGTTGACTTCCGGGGCGTAGTACTCTTCGAGGTGCTTTACGGCGTCGTCGTAGTTGAGTGCGTTGATTTGCCTCGGATGGCAACGTCCCTGGATCACTCGAATCGCGCTGCCGGTAGCGAGGCCACTAACACCGCTCGTCGCTTCGTCGCGTCCGTGATGTCTTGCGCTTCGAAGTATGCTTCGAGGCGAACTCGGAACGTTGACCACGTTCCCTCAAACACTGGTGGCCGTCCCACGCTCATGGCTCTGCGGGTCCAGGACTCGTTGAAGTCCTCGTTGTCTTCGTCGCCACTGTTATGAAGCACGCCACTCAATTAACGAAACATCTGTGGCACTTTATTCCACATCAGCATGGAACAAAGCACACCCGAGTTCACTCGTAGCGCGAGCGTCAAGAGCCGAACACGCAGCCGGCGAGCCGTGATGCTTGCTAGTGATGATGATGGTAGTCTCCGATGCCACAACACGACGAAGACGCACTCAACTACGACGACGCCGTAAAGCACCTCGAAGAGTACTACGCCCCGGAAGTCAACGAATAGCGGCAAGTTATGCTTTCTTCACGCGATCACAACAAGAAGGAGAGAGTGTACAGGAATTTATTGCAGAAATTAGGCGGCTAGCAGAAAAGTGCAATTTCGGATCGTCTCTCGAACGCATGCTGCGAGACCGAATCGTGTGTGGAGTCTTGGATGAAGATGTGAGACGACATCTGCTGATCTTGAGGAAGCTGACGCTTACGGAAGCAGAGGATTTCGTTATCTGAGCCCAGAACGCTGCCGCTAATGCTAGAACCATGCAATCTGCGGATCAGAGTACCATCCACTTCACGCGGCCGCAGAACCGGCCAAGAAAAGGGCAACCGAAGGCCGAAAGCATGACATCTTGCCAGAGGTGTGGTAGTGAAGCTCACTCGAACGAGCAGTGCTATCATGTCCGTACGATATGCCGCCGGTGCGGTAAACGAGGGCATCTCGCTCGAATGTGCCCAGGACAAACTCAGTGGAAGCCCCGTGGTGCTTACGCCCTGTCGGCAGTATCTGATGACAGCTCGGGAGATGAGAAGAAACTTTACACACTAGTGGCTCATAAAACGACTGATGGCCGCATGGTTAAGCCAATTTTCAAAAAATCACTTGGGATGGTGTGCCTGTTACTATGTTGATCGATACGGGGTCCCCCGTGAGTGTTATCTCAATGAGCCTGTTCAAGCAGAATCAAAGCAGATGGCCGCCTCCAAGCAGCACCACTCTTAGACTGTCGTGTTTTTTGGGAGAGCTTCCAGTGGTTGGAGAACTGCACATGAAAGCAACCTGTGAGGGACACGACATACAGGGTACCCTGGTTATCGTCGATACTCCTGGACCAGCGCTGTGCGGAAGGGACACGATCAAGGCGTTTAACAACTGTGGAGTGGCCATGATGATTCCAAATTTCGTCGCAAACCTCAACACGCGCAAGGAAGACCGCACAAGCCAGCAACTTCAGACCTTGCTCAAGGAGTTCGAAGATGTGTTTTCGCCAGGTTTAGGACTATACAAAGGTCCACCTGTGAAGCTGATCTTGAAAGAAAACGCCACGCCCCGCTTTTGCAAAGCACGTACGGTGCCATATGCTTTGACGACCAAAGTGTCCGATGCTTTGGACCGATTAGTGGCAGACGGCGTTATATCACCGGTTATGGCAGCAGAATGGGCGACGCCGGTGGTTCCAGTAGTTAAAACTGATGGGTCCATTCGACTGTGTGGCGATTTTCGGCTGACAGTGAACGTGGCCACCGTGACTGAGCAGTACCCATTACCTCGTGTGGACGACATCTTTGCAAGGCTGAATGGCGGTGAAGTATTTAGTACACTGGATTTGACTCAAGCGTACAACCAGCTGCCCCTGGATAACGAGGCCAAGAAGCTGACTGTCATGAACACTCACAAGGGCCTATTTGGCTTCAATAGGCTTCCTTTTGGAATTAGCTCAGCTCCGGCCATCTTCCAGAGGCATATGGATTCCCTGTTCAAGGATCTTCCGGGTGTACAAGCCTATCTGGATGACATCATAGTGGCCGAAAAGCGCAATGACACTTCATTGCTAAAGCAAGTCCTGCAGCGCTTACGTGACTATGGGCTCAGACTAAACATTAAGAAATGCAAATTCAGACAAGAAGAAGTCACCTTTCTTGGACATCGAGTCGATGCTAATGGGCTCAAACCGAATGACGACAACATTGAAGCAGTTCTCCAAGCACCGGTCCCCAAGTCGGTGAGCGAACTGAAATCTTTCTTGGGCTTAATCAACTATTGCGCCAAATTTTTGCCGAACCTTTCCACAGTACTGGCCCCATTATACAATCTGCTAACTAAGGGGGCTACGTGGAAATGGCAACAGGTACATGAGGAAGCGGTTCGAAAGGTTAAGCAGGCCATACAAGCGTCAAAGTTTTTGACACACTTTGACCCTAACAAACCTTTGAAGTTGGAATGCGATGCTTCACCTGTAGGAGTGGGGGCAGTACTTTCCCATCGCATCAATGGCGCAGACTATCCGATAGGATTTCGCTCCAGAACTCTGTCCAAAGCAGAACGAAACATCTGTGGCACTTTATTCCACATCAGCATGGAACAAAGCACACCCGAGTTCACTCGTAGCGCGAGCGTCACGAGCCGAACACGCAGCCGGCGAGCCGTGATGCTTGCTAGTGATGATGATGGTAGTCTCCGATGCCACACTTTCAACGTCTCCTTTGATGAAGATGTAGTGCGTGGCTGTGCCCTCGTGTACAAGCAAGCAGCCTACTTTCCCGCTTTCGACGTAGTTGTATGCTTCAGTGCTTTTGATGGCATTCACATCTTCGAGGTCACATGCCTTCGTCTTTAAAAGGTAGTAGATAATGTGGTGTTCTTGAACAGGTGGCCAGAGCTTCATGTGCTCCTGCCAATCCTTGATGTCCCCAAATTTGGGAGGACATAAGGCATCTGCACAGAATACATAGCAGTGACACATAAGTAAACAGTACTTACACCAATGCCCTTCACATCATAGACACAGGTGATAGTTACTATTATTAAAAGCTCAAGCAGGACCATAGCCAAGGAATCTGTTTGGGGGGTTCAACACCTTTCCTACATTCCTTCTCTTTCTCTCTCTAAACACAACTCGCCCCCCCCCCCCCCAGTTTTTACATCTTGTGTGTGTACACACATATACGCGCGCACATACAAACAAACGCACGAGCATACATAAAAGGAATCTGAGACCTCCCCTCCCCCCCATCTCGAAGAAAAACTTCTGTATGTTCGTGCGTGCGTTTGTATGTGTGTGTGCCTATATACGCAAGCAAAACTGAAAAATTTCGGGGGGGTTGGACCCCCCAACCCCCCCTTGGCTACGCCCCTGCGCCCCTGGGCGCTGTCTCGGACAGCTAAATTTTCGCCATGTGTTCGCACAGCACGCCTGTAATAAGGGACATCCTGATCCGCCCGTGCACACTATCATATTGACATACGGTACCTCAGTTTCTTTTGTAAAGCATAATCGTTACCAAAGTCGCGCAAACAGCTTCCAAAAGGGATCGATGAACGACACTGCGGGGGAACTCCGTGATTACACGCTTTTGTGAGCAAGACACATGGCTGTAACAGCGCTTGTGCAGGAAAAATCTCGTTCTGCGAAACTGTCTGCAAAGCGTACGCTAATTATTACGTGATCCGCGCTGAAATGCCGATTTCTCACAAAACTTAGTGCGCAATCTGCAGTATGCGGTACCAAATCACTGCTGTACTCTTTCGCAGGCTGCATGCCAATAATAGGAGATATTACGACTCACGCGCGCACACAGCGCGCACGTTTTGTACAGATGTAACGGCGTATACGTACCTGATGAAGTTGCTTCCACAGTCTGCACTGCACGTGCTGTAGACATTCTGCACAGTCGAGTATGGTCCTCTCGACGTTTCACAAGGAAACAGCACAAATTTCCAGGCGAGGAAAGGCGGGACACATGCTTACCGTCGGACTGAAGTTGGGAAGTTTCGCGTTTGATTTGCGGAGCGTCTGCTACCATAGCAGCCCACGGTGTTGCTTCGCCGCGCTTGCGACAGATGGCGCGACGCGCAGTCTAAATATGGCGGCACGCATTGAATTCGCTGTGTTCTGGTGTATAAACTGGTTTGGAAAAACAGCCTACGCAGGCGTAATATCGGTGCAACGTGAATTGTGGTTGTGGTGCTGGCTATCTAATTTTACAAGAAAGCAGTAAACACTACATGATACTCCTGCGATATCTACTACTCCTACGATAGAGGCGTCATATCAGATTAACGTTTGTAGTTCCAGTGTTGACTCCGCTTTTATAGCAGTCTAATAAAGATTACGTTTGTATTCCTATGATTCAGCATGCTATATTGAAGCATTGCTCGACCCTGGAGAAATACATTAACGAAAGTTACATATGATACATCACCGCACCGTAAAGTGCACTTCCTCCACCAGAACGGCGCAGTGTCCTCTTCATTTCTTACGAGGCTGGGCGATGGCCTCATGCTGACCGAGGATGATGCCAGATTGATTGACAGCCGCTTTGTAGACTAGGCTACGTAGGCCACATACGCCCAGGTAGTCTACGAATACGACAAACACCATCCACTGATTTTGGTCTACGTAGCACTATCCAGGCCTACCAGCCTCGACAGCCTATACCTCACCAACGCGATGGGTGGCTTCAGGTTCCGACATGTCGCCGGCTCTGTCGACAGACAATTTGTCGACGAAATGACCCAGGCATCCACGAATTCCAACAGCTCTACCACACCACATACATCACTACACATGGAGCCCTCGTCACCACGATCACGACCGGATCCTATAACAAGTCATGACCAGCTGCTGGTGCTCGCTTATCTACGTGATGATGCGCTTGTTCAAGAACTGTCAAGAACTTCTTGCACACATGTACACGGGTTCGTGAAACGTACGTGCGTTATCGGGACACGTATAAGCACTACATATCAGCTTATCGCTTGTTGGTAATACCCACGTTGTATACCCAACCGTAAACAAGTGCTTATATAACACATATGCGGCTCTTCAACATATATATGTGTGCGTATAAAATTTATACAAATCTTTAGCGTCATTTTGTAACGTGCCGCTCAGTAAAAAAAAGTTACGCCACAGTCCCCTACCCGCCGCATGCTTCGCATAACATCGACTCCCACGGTACGTGGGATCTGCCGAATTTTTATAAAGACTGTATTCTGTGAACGGTAGAGTGTTCGAAGAAGCAGGCGGGTACATGAAACGGTCTGCTCTCTCTGGTTAAGTTACGCGGAATTCGAAAATTAACACAATTGAGAAGTACAGGGCAGGATATGATACCATGGACTAGCTTGTACATAAATAAGAGATCAGAACGATTTCGTCGGCAGTGAAGTGATGGCAGTGATAATAATTCAACAGTATTTGAACGAGATCCAGAGTCATTTTTAGCAAAGCGATTGTTATATATGCTGAGGAATTTTTTCTGGACTCGTTGAATGGTGTTACTGCTGGACTGAGCAATACCATTCCATATCACGGAGGCATACTCAAGTTGCGGAAGACGTATTGCCGTGTACAATTTGGGGAGGGCCATGGGAGACCTGAATTCTCGAGATATTCTACAAACACATCCGAGAGAACGAAGGCCCCGCATAACAGCACGCTTAACGTGAGCAGAAAAGTTTAACGCGCTGTCAACAACAACACCAAGATCACTGATCTCATAAACCTTGCATAACGGCACAGAATTGACAGAGTATTGAAATGACACGCTAGATGTTTTGCGAGTGTTAGACACGAATTTTGTCTTTGAGGTATTCAGAGAAAGGTCATTGCCGTTGCGCCATTCGGAAAAAGAACACAAATATGACTGCAGCAAGAGACAGTCGTTAACTGAATGAATGTCCTTAAGTATCTTGATATCATCGGCGTACAAGAGGAAAGAAGAATTACGAATGGCAGAAGAAACATCATTAACGTAAATTAAAAATAGGAGTGGGCCTAATACCGACCTTTGAGGGACCCCACTAGTCACATTATACAAAGAAGAGGTTTGGCCATTTACGGCAACATAACAAGATCTATTGAGCAGATAGCTGTGCAAGATATTCACAATCGACAAGTCAACGTCAAAGTGTGCAAGTTTAACCATAATCAGTGTGTGGCTGACTACGTCAAAAGCCTTGCTCAGGTCACAGTAGATTACGTCAACCTGTCCTCTCAGAGAAATAGGTGTGGAGATCCAGTAAAAAGTAAAAGTAAACTTTATTTGGGCATAACACATACAGCGTTTGCCCGCGAGGCAAGGCAAAAGGAGGACTTAAACCCCCTGACTAGGCCTTACCTCGCTGGGGCAGCAGAGACAGCGGAGTCGAAAGTTCCAATTTCTCTAGAACGTGATCAATTAACAAGAACATAATCACTAATACAATAAGAACACGATCACTATATACAGTAATAACATAATGACAGTAATGGCATAGTAGCAGAACATAATCACTAATGTAGTAATTACAACAAGAACATAATGAATAATGCAGTGACCAGTAATGCTCGCTAACAGTAACACTTAGTACCATTACTAATGCAGTAACCAAACATATTAACATTTATACAACACATCCAGTTCCGAAGCAAGAAACATGTTCATTAGATGTTTAAATTCATGAATTGTTTGGAACAAACTCAACTGGAACAAACTCATCTGCGTCATAAAACTAGCAAGATTTGTGATAGTTGAGCGGCCAGCAAGAAAACCATGTTGATTTGGAATCAGTGAGTTTTTCACACTAAAAGACAATATTTTGTGAAGAGGCAGTTCGAAGATCTTCGATGTGGCACATAGTAGAGAAATCGGGCGATAATTAGAAACATCTGTTTTAGAGCCCGACTTAAATACTGGGAAAACACGAGCAGTTTTCCACATGCTAGGAAATGAGGAAGTGTCCAGGCAGTTATTAAATATCGTAGTCAGTACTGGGACAAATATACTACCATAAGCTTTTAGTGTGGCGGAGGGGATGCCATCTGGGCCACATGATAAGGATGGTTTTAAGCGCTTAATGCATTCGCTGATAAGATTTTCATCCAGCCACAAAGCACTGGATGAGCTAACTACCTTGGGCTGTTGACTGATATCAGTGCTAGAGTCTGAGGCCTTATAAACGGATGAGAAATGCGTGGCAAACAGTCAGCGACGGCATGCACTTCTACCCCATTTGAGTCCAGTAGTCTGAAGGACTCTCCGCTTTTGCTAGACCGTTTACGTACATACTTCCAAAACTCAGCCGGCCTGTCTGAGGCGCTTTTTTCTAAGAATTCAATATAAGAACTATGATCCCGTTTATATAGGCATTTATAGAGAGTTCGAAGAAAGCTGAACTCTTCCTTCCACTCGCTGGATCCATCCACTCGCTGGATGGAGAATAATAATAATAATAATAATAATAATAATAATAATAATAATAATAATAATAATAATAATAATAATAATAATAATAATAATAGCGATGTAATAAAATAAAGCAATAACGACGTGCGTGCTCGAAATGCCTCCACCAACGACACTCTCCATCCCAAGCACTGTTGGAGCACGTCGTGAAGCGGAAAAAGGGGCAAAAAACACTATGCTTCCTCCTGTGCGAGTGCTTTGCCATCTCTGAATGCCAGATAAGGGGGCCCTCCTTCAGTCGCAACTCGTGGCGCAAAGGAACGAAAGAGAGTTGGTGCTTTTCGACGTCGGTACTGAATAGGTTTTCTCGTCGCTACTACAATTTATGTGGCTCGGACTGGAGGCATATGTTGCATGTAGTAACCGCTCATGATCAAGTCACAAACATATTTACTTGGGGACCAAGTGACTGTCGTGGTTTTGATGCTCTGGGAAGCGTCCTCAGTGCACGGCGCCTTGAGCGTGGGCAGCCCTTTTGGCCGGACGAAGCTGGTCGTCCAAGCCGGAGCTCAGCAATGCGGCGGTTTGGGCACGTTGGTATTCCATCTTGAACAATCCAAGAGCGCACGGAAAACACGGATGACATAAAGAGACACATATGCACACACGTAGGCACTACTTCCAACAAAGTACATTCTTGTGATCCACTGCTACTTATAGCACACAATCAGTCCATATCGACTCCCAAACCCCCCCAGATGACACTTAATTTGACGTTGTCAAACTCTTTTTAACACGAAAGCGTTTTATGCCGCGGTCCACCACGGCTACACTGACGTATTTCCGTCACGGATATGACGTTGTAGAGTATAAAGACTAACAGAGGACAAAGAAAAAAATCACAGCATATCCACGGAGCGAATGATGATGAGTGGGAGAAGCTGCGGAGGTTCATCGGTAAACCGTGAATCTTCCGTGAATTCTGCCCAGTACATCATCACCGACGTGAGATCGGGCGCGTTTATGCTAAAGGTTCGATGAGAGTTAAGACGACTTGCAGCTCACATTAATTTTACATGTACGCTGTGAATTTTCATTGTTTAATCACGCACAGGAGCAATCGCACACACGCACTACCTTGAAGGTCAAAATCCAGTGCCTATATATACGGGGTGGTTGCCTGCGTCGGCGCCGCTGCGCCGCGAGGCAAGATAGGGGGGGGGGGTCGTAGGAGAGGAGAAAGAGGGGGAAGCGTAGGAGAGGAGAGGGTGATACATATCACGTACTGTCGCAGCGCATTGTCTTTAGGGAGCCTTGATGTGTGCACGCCCCCTCCGTTTTTAAGACTGGTTATGGGAGAGGGGAAGTGGAGAGGGGCATGGGAGAGGAGAAGTGGAGAGGGGAAAGGGAGAGGGTGAGTGGAGAGGGAAATGGGAGAGGGGTAGAGGACATGGGGAATGGTGAGGGGGAGTGGAGAGGAGGTTGTGGAGAGGGTATGCGCATGCGCAGTAAGGGTGGTCACGCCGCACACCACCACCACCGGACAGATACTGCCGTTTACTGCCGGCTGCCGGGAGATACGCCGGACAACATAGACGTCACAAGGTTAGACTAAGAGGAGCTACGCCCCTAAAAACAGAAGAAATAGTTCCGACACCGGGAATCGAACTTACGACCCCTAACTTCGCAGAGCGCAGCGCGATACGATTCGGCCACGGGCGGCACGTTCTTCGCAGTGCTAACGGCGAGCTATTTATACACCATTTGCCAGTGGCTGTACTCGGAAATCTGTGATAAAGCGTGTTTTCGTTATCACTAGCGAGATGGCGCAATGGGCTCGAAGAGCGCGCTTGAAAGGTCGTCGCTTTGCGACGAGCGCCCGCGTCTACAGGGCGTGGTCGCTTGTGCGTGCGCTTATCTCGTGATCGCGGTGGTTTGTACGTCTCGCGTTGAGAGCACGAAGGTCACTTGGCTCACTGCAGCGGCCGTTTTTGCGAAAGGAGCGCGGTGCTCACCAAGGGCGTAGCCAGAAATTTTTTTCGGGGGCGGTTCAACCATGCTTTATGTACGTTCGTGCGTGCGTTTGTATGAGCGCGTGTATATATACGCAAGCAAAACTGAAAAATTTCGGGGGGAGGGGTTGAAACCCCCAAACCCCCCCCCCCCGCCCTGGCTACACCCCTGGTGCTCACGCAGAATTAAGTTACAGATGTGACAGTTAGTTCGCTCTCACCCTGTGTATCTTCGTTCCGTTCATCCTTTCTGCTTGAGCAGCGCGTTGCAAGTTTCGAGCTGCTTGCCGTTCTTCGCGTGACATTACAATTTCATTACATTCCTTCGACCTTGGGGCGAAATAATGCCCAACAAACGCTCAACTGCGTCTGTGAAGACACGTTTCACTTTCGTGTTATACCGATTCCTACACTCTAAGAAAAAAGAGTCAAAAGAGGGTCATGGAACCGTGAATCTCTTCGGGCGTCCATGTGACCCCTTTTGGAAGGTACAGGCAGAGAAAAAAAGTTAGCATTTCGGAAGGAGTCACTGGGCGCTCCTGAAGCGCGTTTCGATTCGCTTCCGTCATGAAATAGCCGCCGTATACGCCATACATATCGCGCGCTTGCCCTTTGGCGCCATTGTGGCGCCTTGCTCGCCGACGGAAACGGGGTTGGCGCCGCGGGGGCGCGCCGCTTCTGCCTCGTCTCTCAGTCGTCTCAGTCTCCTCGTCTATTGGAATGCGTTTCGGGGTTGCGTTGGCTGCGCTGGTTGCGTGTCTTGAAGTTTCATCATTTTCATGTTCATGCGTTCTTCGGTGTTGTTGACGCCGGCTCCGTGCCGTCCCGTCAGTGAGTGGGCTGACGAAAGCACACGTCCGCATCAGCCCAATTGCGTCCACTCAAGACAAAGCTGCGATGCGAAGCGAAGGGCACGCGGTGCTGAACGCAAACGCTGGAAGGGAGCGGCGGACCCTGAACTTCGTGAGCGCGAAGCAGCTTCGCAGCGTCAACGTCGAGCAGCGGATCCTGAGCTTCGAGAACGTAGAGCAGCGTTGAAACTTGAACGTCGAGCAGCAGAACCTGAGGTTCGGGACCGTGACGTTCAAAATAAACGTACGAAGCGAGCGGCGGAACCCGACCTTCGCGAACGGGAAGCCGCGTGTAAACGTCAACAACGAGAGGCTGAATTTACGTTTTTTCCCCCTGTAGTAACATAGATTTAATTGAAGTAGAGACATTAGGCCAACATTAAGAAAAAGAAGAGAAAAGGGAAATATATTTTTTTGATCGAGCCTGGTGGCACACTTGTCACCGCCCCGTTGTAAAGTAGACGCTCATAGCATCCATCCATCCATCCAGCTCACCCGAGAAGACCGGCTGCGTTAATCGCTTTCGTGGTGTCTTCGTTGAATGTTGCAGCATTAGGATTGTGTTAAGGCGGTGGCCACACGTCGGACGATGAGTCCTGATTTCGCTCAGCTGCCATCGCATCACGGCAATGTTTCAGACGCCCCGGTTGTGCTCTTTTGTCTGTTGGTTGCTGGAGAAGATGGCCTCCTGCAACACGTCAGCTGTGTGTGAGTTCTCTGCGTCGCAACAGTTTGATGACGCGAGGAGGTGAACTGGTGCTACATCGTGGGAAGTGGCGAAATGAATGCAAGTTTAACGACATTATACCAGAATATTCTAGCGTACTGTACGCGCACGATTGTGCTACAGTTAAAATACCACGCTTGGCCTTGCGCGTCAGCTTGATACGACTCTGTGCAACAAGTATGTTGTTGTTGTTGTTGGATTGCTTAATATTGAATTACAGTTGCAATATCATTTTTGCAAAGGTGGCCGAGCTGTAATTAGTTACCCTTCTTTATGCTCGCTAGTCCGTGAACATTACTACTAGAATCGCATTTTATGTTGAAAGAAAGAAGATTACTTTTAAGAGCTCGGTTTTCTTTGTTCAACACAATATTAATGAGAACTAACAGACAATAACGCCACGGAAAGTATAGGGGATGTTACTTGTTGTAATTAGGATATAAATCTGAAGGAAGTTATGTGGACGAAATAATAACTTGCCGCCGGCAGGGACTGAACCTGTGACCTACGAGTAACGCGTCCGATGCTCTACCACTGAACTACGGCGGCGGTCATCCTCTCGTCCACTTTATGGTGCATTTAAACCTCGGAATATTAGTCAGCGCTGATCGCAGCCATGACGGCGAGTGTGGAACACCCGTTTTTTTTTGCCTGTTGGCGTGACGTAGCACGTGATCTTTTTACAAGCTGGCAGCTGATCAATAATCCTTGGCATACTACCTGAAGACATCAAGTCTTCCAGAACGAGACCCTCGCTATGAACGAAGGAAAGATTACTTTTAAGGGCTCGGTTTTCTTTGTTAAACAAAATATTAATAAGAACTAACATACAATAACGCCACAGAAAGTATAGGCAATGTTACTTGTAGTAATTAGGATATAAATCTGAAGAAAGTAAAGTGGACGAAAAGATAACTTGCCGCCGGCAGGGACCAAACCTTCGACCTTCGAATAACGCGTCCGATGCTCTACCACTGAGCTACGGCGGCGGTCATCTTCTCGTCAGCTTTATGGGGTATTTATGTGCATTTAAACCTCGGAGAGTTAGCCAGCGCTGATCGCAGCCATGACGGCGAGTGTGGAATACTCTTTCTGCCTGTTGGCGTCACGTAGCACGTGATCATTTCATGAGCTGTGTTCGCTGAGACTAGCGACACCTACCGACGATTCGGAGAACGACAAGAACGTTCGGCGCGAGCTGAGAGACTAGGGACTGCTGTCGTCGAATCGGGGAAGGAACAAAAGCACTGGGCTCGCGAGGTGGGAAAAGAAGATCACGTGACGTCTGGCGTTCGAAGCGGGAGGGCACGCTCGCGAGAGAGCCGTTATGTAATCCGTTTAAATCGTTATTAAATCTGTTTTTTTTTTCCATCAACGACCGTGTCATCATGTAGACCAACCCCTGACATGGCGACGAGGATCAACAACCAGACAAAGCCTTTACTCGTGCAACCCAGTCAAACCAGTTTCAAGTTGACACAGTCGCAGACATGTGACAAAACAGCCACGGACTACTACGAGCCTGACGAACTGTGGCAGCTACAAAGTGATACACGCCACAAACTGCCGCTGAACGAGGACGAGCAGATGCCACCCCGAACAGCTGACGACCAGCCACGTCGCAAGAAACCGCAGCGATGGTTGGAAGACTGCGTTACTGACATTTCCGACTAAGTGAAACCTCGGTGATACGAATCTCACGGAACCACCAAAAATATTCGGATCATCCAAAATTCGTATCACCAGAAAGCATGGAAAATTAGCATGCGACAAAAGAAAGCTGGCGTACATTTTCATTTATTGTTTGTCAAGGCTGCGGCAACGCCAGGAAAAATCTTGAATGATTGTTAGTGAAGTTTTTGATGTCGGCAATCATACCAGCGCTCGTAAATATACCGCCCGTACGCGCGCATTTAATGAGTGAACCATGTTCGTCATGACCGGCGGCACTCGGAGTCCGTGACGCGTCTCTGAAGGTTTATCCTGACCGTAAGAAAAGTGTTTTTCTTACACCGTGATTCTGATAATTTGGCGCGTCTTGCGCGACAGCGCGGACAGCACCTCTTCGTACCTGGGTGGTACCGAGTGTTCCTATGAAACGTCGCTGGGTGAAAATCAGTTCGCAACAACCGTACTCCATTACATTGCAGGCCAATGGGCCTTGGCCAGGACCAACGAAAAATTCGCGTCGCCACGAAAATCGTATGAGCTGTGATCGTATCAACGAGGTTTCACTGTATTGCGAGGACGCAACAGATTAAAAGACCCGGCCGTGTTAGTTGAGACTAGCGACGCCTACCGACGGTTCGGAGAACAAGAACGTTCGGCGCGAGGTTAAAGTCACTGGAACGGGAAAAGTACCGCGACCGTCGTGCGCGCCGCCATATTTGGTCCAGCGCGGCCGAAGCTGCGGCGGTGCGGTGTTGATTTCACGTGGAGTAACGCATGTTTCACGCATTGCGTGCGCTTTTTCAGCCCCGAATGAAGCATACTGTTCTCTGACTGATTAGGAAAGAAATAGCGGCAATTTTCACTTGCCTACATGCGCACGCACGCGTACTAACGCGATAAAGAAATGCGAATTGCGCGGCATTTACGCGCTCGGCTGTCTCCATTTATTAAATGCAAAGCATTTCTTAGCGAATTTCTGTGACTTTGTATCTATCTATCTATCTATCTATCTATCTATCTATCTATCTATCTATCTATCTATCTATCTATCTATCTATCTATCTATCTATCTATCTATCTATCTATCTATCTATCTATCTATCTATCTATCTATCTATATGCCCCGGACTTTGTGCTGTCCTGGCCGCTTCGTTAATGGGAAGTACACCAAATTTGGTATGGCGTAAGATGACTGTATGACGAATTTAAATAAAGGTGATAACATGAAAATAACGACATGAATGCCTGTACGGCATGATTTACATGCCACGCTCAGGGTGCGATCGCGGCCGCTTCGCTAGCTTGATACACAACAAAATAGGTACGGCGTGACAAGAGTGTATGACGAACATAAGTGACTGGTTATAACGTGCAAATCATGACAGACATGCCATGTAAAATGTGATTTACATGACATGGTTTCGGGGCGCTCGTGGTGGTTTAATGAAATGCATATATACCAAAACTTTTATGACGAGCTATTTCTGTATGACGAACGTTAGTGATAGGTGGTAACTTGAAAATCACGACTTCCATGTCATGTACGGCATGACTTAGTTGCCATGCTCATGCTGCGATGGCGGGTGGTTCGCTAGCTTGAAATGCACCCAAATTGGTATAGCGTGAGGTGACTGTATGACGAGCACGAATGACAAGTGGTAACGTAAAAATCATGACGGTATTTATGTTGGTCATACAGTCACGTCACGCAATACGATTTTGGTGCATATCAAACAAGCGAACTGGCCGCGAGAGCATCATGAGCATGGCATGTAAATCATGCGTTACATGACATGCGTGCCATTATTTTCATGTTACCACCTGTTATTTACGTTCGCATTACAGTCACGTCACGCAAACCGATTTTGGTGCATATCAAGCAAGCGAACCGGCCGCGAGAGCATCATGAGCATGGCATGTAAATCATGCCTTACATGACATGTATATCATTATTTTCATGTTACCGCAGGGTGTTTATGTTCGTCATACAGTCACGTCACGGAATACCGATTTTGGTGCATATCAAGCAAGCGAACCGACCGCGAGAGCATCAGTCATTATTTTCATGCTACCACTTATTATTTGTGTTCGTCATACAGTCACGTCAGGCAGTACCAATGTGTAGCAATCAGTTTTCATAGCGTGCTGATCATTATATGTGAACCCAAAGGCGTCAATTTTACGCCAAACATTATAAAATGTTATTGTGTATGAACCTCCTGCGACAACTACGCGAAACAAGCTGCACTAGTGCAGGGTAGGCGCAAACATTCCCCGAAACATTCGCGAATTCTCAATGAAGCGCTTACCTGACAATGCGAGTACCAGTCGTGGGAACAAATTTTTCCCGCGTAATTCTGTGCAGCCACACAGCCCTTCGTTTGGCATCCTTTTTCCCGCCGGGAATAGCAAAGAGGGCCTTACCCGGGCATTCTTCGATGCCTCGATAGGCTTTCGATGAAGTCTCAAAACGATACGGGATGTCGTAATGTTGCTGCACGCTTTCCTGAGCCTATAAAAACAATCGCCCTCCAAAGCGCCGTGCGTCTGCGGCCGGGAGACACTAGCGAGGCGAGCGAGCTGGACCATTTATGTGGCGAAGCCGCCGAAAGGGCGCGGCGGCGAAGAGAAAAGGAACGCGGTACTTTTCCCGTTACAGTGACTTTACGCGAGGTGAGAGACTAGCGACCCCTGTCGTCGAATCGGAGAAGGAACAAGTGCGCCTGGCTCGCGAGGCGGGAAAAGAAGATCACGTGACGCCTGGCGTTCGAAGTGGGAGGACACGCTCGCGAGAGAGCCGTTATGTAATGCGTTTAAATCGTTAATAAATCTGTTTTCCATCAACGATCGTGTCATCATGTGCACCAATCCCTGACAGCTGGCAGCTAACCAACACAATTTCTGCGCATGGGTCGTTGAATTGCGTTCAATTATGTTTTATTCATGTGTGGCTATCATGCTTGTTCTTTACTGCTTATTTTTCTGTTATACTCATAGAGCTAGTCTTCATTGGTGCCTTACTTAGTTTTCAAGTCTGCTGTGAGTTTTATGGGCGACTTTGTTGGACCACATTGACTAGCGGTTCTGGATAGTCCAAGCAATTCATTAATTAAGCAATGCTCGTTACATATACCACTGTTCTGTTAATTCATTCCTGATTACCCAACTGAGCTGCTATTAATTGTTTTATTTATTGATTGATTTCTTTATTTATTCATTTATTCAGCAGCCATAGCGTCAGAAGGCATTACAGGAGAGGGGGTTCAAAAGCAGTTAGAAACTGGAACAACCTTTCCTGTATGAAACTTTTGAGGGAAGGAAAAAGAAAATGAAAAGAACAAAGGTAGCTACAGCAGTTTCAATAATAATATTATTTGGGGATTAACGTCCCAAAACCACGATATGATTATGAGAGACGCCGTAGTGGAGGGCTCCGGAAATTTCGACCACCTGGGGTTCTTTAACGTGCACCCAAATCTAAGTACACTGGCCTCAAACATTTTCGCCTTCCTCTAAAACGCAGCCGTCGCGGTTGGGATGCGATCCCGCGACCTTCGGGTCAGCAGTCGAGCGCCATATCCACTAGACAACAATAGCCGTGTGTTACAGCAGTTTCAAAACGCATGTTATATGTGGGCAATGCAACAAAAAAGACAGAAACTTGAGATTAGAGTCACCTCAACACGGCAAAAGAGATGCGTCATTTCATACAGCGTTCCTGACAACACCATTCAGCCTATTACACACTTCAATAGGTTAGGGCAAAAATAATTTAAGCAGTTCTGTCCTCCCAGTAAACCACGAGTGTCCATGGTACGTAGCGGTATAATCCAAACATCAAGGACGAAAGAGGATATCCTCTTTGCGTCTGAAAGATGTCCAATTTTCGCTTTGCGCAATGTGGACGTCTAAAAGATATACAAAGGGCTATTGTAACGGACGTACAATGCACATGAACACTGTGTGAACGATGGACGCATTTTGGACGTCAGTGGCAGGCGGTGCACATGTGTGCTTAGTTTTCACAAAACACCAACATTCAAGGAATTAGAAATAATCAACGAATGTTTCAGCGACACTAGATCGGCGCATCCACTGAAGTCTGCCATTTAATCAAACAAAAACATAATACAGGTTTGAGGAGAGAAAAAAATCCGGAGATCCCACGCAATGTGGGAATCGGTGTAATGCGAAGCAGCCAGCAAAGAGCTGCATGCATCGTCTTGTTTGTCATTGAGGCTAATGAAGTCATTCATACTTGGAAGGGTAGCGCTAGTAGACACGGACTAGAGGAAGACACACGGACACACAGACTAGTTAGCTATATATCGCAAGATTGTCATACATGCATGAGTGTACAATCTGGTGTATGCCATGCTAATGGAAACATATATTCTGCTACAGATATACGATGCGTGACCTGCTATTTATGTGTGGCACGCACTCCTGTCATGCCGTACCAATTTAGATATATATCCAGTTACCAAAATGGGCGCGAGTGCACCATGACGTGGCGCCTAAATCATACCCTACATGACATGCACGTCATGATTTTCGTGTTAACATGGCATGCATGTCATGATTTTCGTGTTAACACCTGTTATTTGTGTTCGTCACACAGTCACGTTGCGACATACCAATTTTGGTATATATCAAGCTAGCGAAACGGCCGCCAGCGCTCCATGAGCGTGCACGTAAGTAATGCTTTACATGACATGCATGTCATGATTTTCGTGTTAACACCTGTTATTTATGTTTGTCACACAGTCACGTCGCAAGATATCAATTTTGTGTATATCAAGCTAGCGAAACGGCCCCCAGCGCGCCATGAGCGTGGCACGTAGTCATGCTGTACATGACATGTGTGTCATGATTGCACGTTAGGACCTCTCATTTACGTTCGTCATACACTCTTGTCACGCCATATCAATTTTGGTTTATCAAGCTAACGAAACGGCCGCAAGAGCACGAAAACAGTGCCATGTAAATCATGTCGTTCAGACATGGATATCATGATGGTAATGTTATGACCTGTTTATGTTCGTCATAAAGTCATGTTACGCCGCACTAATTTGGTGTACATCCTATTACGAAACGGCCACGAGAGCACAATGTCGTAGGCGGCTAGATAGATAGATAGATAGATAGATAGATAGATAGATAGATAGATAGATAGATAGATAGATAGATAGATAGATAGATAGATAGATAGATAGATAGATAGATACGCTCAAAGTCGCAGAAGTTCGCTATGAAATGCTTCGCATATAATACAAATTCGGTTGCCAAGAGACCGGTCGCGTTTACATGTTGCTCCCGTTCCGCCGTACAAGTCACACGGAGCGTAGACGCGGAGCGCGTTCGGCCACGTTCGTTTCTTGCTCTGTCGCCGCGCATTCGTTCAACACCACTTATTTCTTACTGATTCGTCGCGTTAGCTCGCAGAAACGGATGCAACAAAAGAGAAAGAAAAAGAACGGAATAAATTGGGGGCGTCTGCTGATGAGAACACCGCTGTCGTCTGTTCCTCAACACTCTAAGACAAATCGAGTATTTTGGGAGTGTTTCTGCCACACAACGACAATCGTCATCCACCTCGCGTGCTTTCCTCGCGTTATCACCGCGGTCGCGGCACTTCCCGGTCACGAACGGCGCGCGCGTTATCAGCGTGACATAGCATTCTTGACAGGAAAGTGACGAGAGCTGGGTTTTCAAGAAAGGAAACGCGAGCAAGCCAGATGACGATTATTTTGTGTGGCAGAATACTGCCCAAATACTCGATTTTGTATTACACTCTAAGAAAAGATCGAGTAAAAGGGCGTCTTTTTGTCCCACAACATAATCGTCATCTGGCTGGCTTGTGTTTCCTTTCTTGAAACTCGGCGCTGGCCACTTTCCTGCCAAGAATGCTATGTCACGCTGATAGCGCGCATGTCGTTCGTGACCAGAAAGTGCCGGCGCGCGGCGATAGTGCAAGGAAAGGAAGGCAAAATAAATGACGATTATTGTTGTGGGACAAAAAGACGCCCTTTTTTACTCGATCTTTTCTTAGAGTGTAGAGTGAACGCTGCCAAATGCGCGCGCTGCGTGTTCACCCAGCGGCGGTCGCGGTTTTTTTTCCCGTCCCTTTTGGGTTTTCCTTCCTGCGTGGCCTCCGACATTAACCGGCGGTGCACGCGCCTGCCAATCTCGGAGGCCATGCTCCCTGCACCGTGGTTGCGGCTCTGCGCCGCAAGGCGCCGTTAATTGAAGCAATTGAAGTGCGTCTCTCGGTACAGTATGAGATGTGCACACTGTACCATCGGCGCATTTTATTTGTGTTATTGTGATGTTATCTGGCCATTCACGGACGCCCGTTCTAACGGAGAGTGATATTCGTTGGTCCCAGCCCACATCTTGAAGCCTACACTTTAAGTCTCAAAGGCTATGTTTACTTCCGTTTTCAACGCAAATTACGTCATGGCCGCCATGACTTGTACAAAAAAAGCATTACTTTTGTAAAACTTTGACAGTTACTTTTAAATAAACGCATGGCAATATAAAGCATGAATTCGTACACAATCTTTCCCTAAGTTGTGACACGCGTCGACGTCGTCACCATCACCGCCATCAGCATCACGTTTTCTTTCGCACTTTATAGCACATGTATTCGCAATGCCCACGAACTATAGGTGGCGCGCCGTGCTTTTCAAGATGGTGCCAGGAGGAGGGTCAACCCGTTTGTTAGCATAGGAACAGATAGTACGTGCGGACGTACGGCCCTGCCACTTTCACGGATGAAGTCATGAGCTGCGCTGAATTGGATATGAGACTAAACTACTTTCCCAAACCATGGAAAGTGCTAAGTACTCGCCACCGAATTATTTGCTGTGGTGTGAAAGGTTATATTTCAGCTCCGTTACCGTGCATAACGATGCCTTGCGAAATCCTGTGCGTGCTACATAAACCTGCATGAACTAAAGCTGACGTATGAGCAGAACGGCACTCCGAGATAGTACGTACCGAGCCAACGTTTATAGATACGTGTACCGAGCCTGCCTTACGCATTCGCCGCAGTAGTAGGCCGCAGGGGCGTAGCCAGGGGGGGGGGGGGTGGTGGGGGGGTTCGAACGCCCCCCCCTCCGGAAAATTTTCAGTTTTGCTTGCGTATATACCCGCGCACATACAAACGCACTCACGAACACACAAAGTATGGCTGAACCCCCCCCCCCCCCCCCCGAAAAAAATTTCTGGCTACGCCCTGGTAGGCCGCCAGCGAGTAGCGCCATCGCTGCTGCACGGACCGCACGTTTACGTGGTGATGGTTTGCAAACATAATACGCTGTCGTCATTACTTGTGCAATCGGGACGCGGAG
>NW_023615106.1:0-24829 GCF_013339695.2 Rhipicephalus sanguineus | reverse complement strand
GGGATGATCGATAACGTCTGGCTCAAAAATGGAGTACCTACGCATGTGGTGCGAAGACTCATAAAACAGCGAGCTGGTGGTTGTGTTTTGTTGTTTTCATATCTTGATACATCATTGCTTCACCGGACACCCTCAACACGAAAGTCGGCTGTTGGTCTGTCCTCATAACAGGGTATTTACGCTGTAAAAGAAGTTAGCGGAGCCGCAAAAACGCGGCTTAGAAGAATCCAGGCAGATTCCACGCAGTGTGGGCATCGGTTATACGAAGGCGAGCTCCCTAAACGAACTCTTTCGTTACGAGGTGGATAAACGTGTGTCTGCGATAAACTCGCGATTCCAGCTGAGCGCCCGCGATCTTGCCGGTGCGCCTGAAAGTGGCATATTCAAGTCAACCTTGAAAAAAAATCCCCCCGCACCTCCCGAAGGGGTTCGTGAGGAAATGCGAATGCATTTGTGTGCATCCGATGAGTGTGGCTATTAATGAATGAAGAGAGACGAGAGTGTGCAATAGAGGCGTAATGCTCGAGTTGGATTGTGTTACAGTTCGTCCTAGTGGTATCGTTGCCGCGAGAGATTCGACTTACCGACTTTCATCCCTATCAAACACCAAAGCGCGCGCTCCCCGCATGATATATATATAGGTCCGAGCGCTGAGAGGAGAGCGCCGAGCTCTCTCTCCGCCGAGCGAGCTCCGCGATGCGAGCGCCCTCACCCGGTACACTCCTCCTCTCCCTTACCCTCCGCCGCTCCCACCTGCTCTGGTCTCTAGGCGCGGCGCAGCTGTTGCTAGGGGCGAGGAGGAGCGTGCGCGGAGAGACCCTGTGCCACGCGGGCCAGGGACGCAGGACAACCCCCGACTGAGAATGCATTCGCATTTAGAAAACAAGGGCAGTTTGCTCTACGTCGCGCAAAGCTTGGCACAAGAAGCACGGGCCCATCGCCGCTCGTGCTTCCCGTCGACTGACACGTCTAGCTTCGAGATGCGTGGCTTGCTTCTCGTCTCTATCACACTTTCTCATTGTTTCGGTGTGACGATTTACCCTCTCCCCACCCCTTTTCCGTCATCTTCACCATGACATATCGCCCCTCACGCTCACTTCCCGTTCCACCCTCTTGCTACACTGTACTATACAAGAATGCACTGCTCTTCTAGCGTGCCTGGAAGCCGAGTGTTAGGTCGTTCGCCTTATGCTCAAGGGTTCGCGGTTTTGAATCCCGCCAAATAAAGAATTTTTTTCGGCAAGAATTTTAAGTGCGGAGCGCTTCAGTGGCCCGGCTTGTCGTCCTGTCATCGCTTGGCGTTACGCGGCAAAATCGACTATTGTGAGGAAAAAAAAACGAGGAAGCAGCCAATTACAAAAGAAGAAAGTGACGACCATAAGACAATAGAAATAAATATAAATCAAGAGATATAAAAACCAGAAAAAACTGAAAAAGAGGAAGAAAAGGACAGCAGAAACAAAGAGAAACAAAGAAGGCTGCCCCTATCCGACTTCCTTAAGCTTGGCACCCCTATTGCGAAGATGCCTAATACTACTCCTTTTCATTTTTCTTTATATCTCTTTCCGCCTTGTTTCACTGTTTCTCTCTCCTCCACCTGTACTCGTAACGAGGATTATTAGTGACCACGCCGTACGGGTGGAGTCGTGCGAGTTGCCGAAATCTGTGGCACATACCATTTCATGATGATTATAGTTTTCGGGCACGATCACACACCCCACACACTTTACGCCCAGCTAGAACAGCTTCTCTGTTAAGGAAAATCTCACAACACGGTGCGCTGAGAAGCTAGCTGCGGTGTAGTTCCTAAATTGCTTTATGAAGCCGCACGCCAGCATGAAAATTAGAAAAAGTTGTTTCCATAGAGTTTTTGTTGTGCGCCAATATGCATGTCATCACTGTGGAAAGGCAGCAATGCACCGTTTCCTCGTTTTCCGAAAGAGCAATCATTATGGGCTTTTTCGTCCCAAAACCGCGATATGATTACGAGAGACGCCGCAGTGCAGGGGCTCCGGAATTTTCGACAATCTTGGGTTCCTTACCGTAGGCCTAATATAGGCACATGTGCTTCAAGCATTTCGCCGCCATGGACGTGCGTCAGCCGCGGTAGAGATACGATCCCGCAACCTTCGTGTCAGCAGTCGAGCACCATATCCACTGGACCACCGTGGGCGGTCGTTTTAGGGGCGAAGCTCCTTAGGGTGTGGGTCGTTCCCTCCACTGTAGTGCTAGTAGTAGTATGTAGCCAGCTCCAGTTTATGAATTGCGCAATAGATGGCGTTGTGTGTATACTAGTTTATGAATGTTACAGTAGATGGCGCTGTGAGTATACCAGTAAAATTGCATATAACACACAGTATGGCGGTATTCTTTTTTTTGTAGTTCGTGATGAAAGATGCGAGAAGCGCTGTCAGAAGCGCGTCGTGAAGCTGCGCGACGCCGCGGCCAAGACCCTGCCGTAAGAAAGCGGAGGCATGGCAGCGGTGCGAGGATGCTGCAGTACGAGAGCGGGAGGCCGAAGCGGCACGGGAGCGGCGCCAAGATCCCGCCGTACGAACGGGAGGCCGCAGCGGCGCGAGGATGCGGCCGTACGAGAGCGGGAGGCCCGAAGCATGTCGTCTGGCAGCGCGACGACGCCGCCAAGATCCCAGCGTTCGAGAACGAGCGGCCCAAGGGGCACGGCAACGGCGCGAGGACCCTGCCGTACGAGAGCGCGAGGCCGAGGCGGCACGGAGAACGGCGGCAAGATGATATATATACACGGTGTTTCTCACTCTTAATATGGTGATTCATGGGGCGATACACGGAATATTCACGGTTTTACCGATGTTTCCCTCCGGAGCTTCGCCCCCACTCATCATCATTCACTCCGTGGATATGCTGTGAATATTTTTTTCCAAAGAAGGAGACGACACGCAACGGTGAATGACGGGCACTAGATATTTCAGCATAGGAAAAAAAAACGACAGACGCAATGCTGGTTTCCTTGAATTAGTTCATTTGCAACTTTTAACACGAAACTGTTTTATCCCGGGGTCCACCAAGACTTCAGTGACGTATTTCCGTCACGGAAATCACGTCGAAAACATGTCCACGCTCTGATGGCAAACAAAAAAAGAGTCGGTCCCCGGCATCGAACCCACGACCGCTCGGTCTGCTACAACAGATGCCCGGCTCGCTATCCACTGCGCCACGATCACAGACTCTAGAGGTCTTTAAAAACGCGCCCTTTATATCTACCACTCTCCCGGTCGGCGGGTGGTGTTGCCCTCTGGGAGCGGTAAGGTAAAGTAACTCGTCAATACAATGGCCTCCGCGATTAGCACCTGCAACGCGTTACACGTCCGTCCAATTCGGCGCGTTTTCAATAGAAGTTGAATTTCGTCAATGCCTTAACACAGAACGAGGTGGCGACATTATCCTAAGCGTTGTAAAAACGTCGGCCTCGTTCATAGCACCTCGCTAATCCAAACCAAAAATAGCTCTGCGACGCGCGCCTGCCTCACCTGGTTGTAACACCGTGTTCCCCGCTCACGCACTTGCCCCGAGAAAAATCGCGGTCGGGCTACCGGGGCGGCACGACGCGCTTTGCGTTTCCCTCTTGTCCGGCCATGGTGTTCAATCACATTTTAACATCCCACGGGACGGCGATCCAGTTCTGCGCCGAATATGCGACGCTCTTCTGGCTATCACATCTTGTTCATTGATTACGCTTTCACCGTTAACTACTACAGCTACCACAAGGGTTTGTTTAATCATTTAACACGGACATTAGTCGTCGCGATGCAGATGTACTACCAGTCATCAAAGGGGGTGCATACATGTTAAACGGTGCCATTAGCTGCCAGACATCAATGTTCATTGTGCAAGCTCTCTTATATCAATGTACAGTAAGCTTTCAGTTACTTCTGTAAGGGCACGTTTTACTTTCGTATTATTCCAATTCCTATGACGGAGCGATCAACCATGTTTTTTATGTCATGTGGACGTTTTGTAGAGTGGAGTGTTCCAAGGTATTCATAATAGCACCCCGTTTCGGTCTGTGCGTCAGTGATTTACTGCGTCGGTCGTGGATGCGATGTCGTTTTTACAGGAAAGCTTTCGTCCCTCTTACCGGAAAGCTTTCGCTTACTTCAGTTGCTTCTTGTTTGATGATGTCCCAGACGCCTTGAGCGTTCATAGTGGGCAACCTGTGCGGCTAATGTATCCAACGTGTCCAATGAGCGCTGATCGGTATGATGTGTCTTTTGCTCTCCTGCTTGCATAGCCTGATTCGTTTCTGTGAGACTGAGTATTGTATTTAAATTCACAAATATGCAATATACGTGTTTATCCCCCTCCCCGCTATTATGCTCTTGGAGCGAAAGCCGGTTTATGTTAGAATAGATAATTAAATAAATAAATAAATAAATAAATAAATAAATAAATAAATAAATAAATAAATAAACGTGGTCGCGGTGTTCGAAGTCCACCATGACACGATGAAGCACCTCCTTCCCGGGATTTTATCGTTCTATACTAATAAACCGCCGTCGACCAGCCGTGGTTTTCTAGTGTTTATGGCGTTTCACTACTGACCCAAAGGTTGCGGGATCGAATCGATGCCGCGGTGGTCCCATTTCATTGGAGGCAAAAAGTTAGAGCCCCGTGTGCTTAGATTTAGGTGCACGTTAAAGAACCCCAGGTGGTCGAAATTTCCTGAGCCCTCCACTTATACGTCTCTCACAATAATACCGTAATTTGGGGCGTGAAACCCCGACAATTATTAATAAACCACTGTCGAAATCGATCACATAGTCACGTCCCTCGAATTTCTAGACAAGAACGCTTCGCTGAGCTTACATTCTGCAAGCGCCGTTCAGTGGCCACGTGTCACAGGCAACGAGCGGTTTTTATTTAAAGTGATAGTCTCGTCCCGGAAGCGGTTCGTTGAGATATTATAAAAGAGCTTCAAATGAGGTTCCGCGTTTCTTGCAGAAAATAGTCCCCCTACTGCTAAATATCTGAAACCTTTGAAGAATAAACGCGTACTTGCAGCAAAACGTTGTCGAATAAACTTGGGCCATAACTGATACTGCAACAAAAAAGAACCCGGTGGAGACAGATACATTGCTGGCTCCAGCAGCAGTGGCATGTCAAAATTATGCCAGCACTCAGAGCATACTGCTTTCTTGTAGTACAGTAAAAGGAGGTTTGAAATTGAATTCTTTTTTGTTTAGAGTACTCATTATAAATACGTTCGTACATCCCTTAGCGTATTTGGGCATAAATGAATTGCCGCGACATTGGGACAGCTTATTGTTCTCTCCCAATGGAATGCAATAGAACCTCAATTTAAGCAAATTCTGGATGTAACAAATCATCGTATATCTCAATCTGTGCCCCGTTGAATACCATGTGTCATTTTGCTCGTTTTTAAGAGGTTATTTGATACAGCATTCACGGTTTAACGAAATCGTCGCGCATCGCACGCACGTATCAGAAGCTTCCGTGACATGCAGATGACAATGAAAACTTTTGGCGCGAGACAGCGCTTCGCGTGTGTCATTTATTGCAGCAATTTCGCCGGCGGGCTTGAATTTTGGAAGCAGAAGGAACCGTTGGACACCAGTTGTGCATGTGTAAAAACCGCATTGGGCGCGCTCCTCTTCTTTTAGCCACAGTGCCTGGAAGCTCAGGAACACGTCACGCTGTGACGTCACCGGCCTAAAGGGAAGGAAAAGCGCCAACTGGAAGTAAGTTAACGAACAGCGTTCACTGACCACTTTTTTTTTACCTGTTAAGGTAGGTGGTCACCACCTTAGAGAAAAAAATATACAGTTGAAGTCCAAAACTTATAATTATGGTTTTTACTTGTTGGGCTTAGGTAAGTGTACACTTTAGAATGATGAAGCTGCTAAAAATTTGAAACACAAAATTCATCAAAATCTGCCAAAACGTGCATGTTGCGCCAACAGTCATAACTACAAAATGGTTGGTGCGATTGAAACGCGACTTGGCGGGTACGTAGTGAGGACAGTATTTTCCACATCTAACCTCCACGATCACGCCATCTCTATTATAAGGCGCGTTATATTAAAAAGAATGAAAAAGTTTATATTTGGCAAGTTTGTTTCGCACACAAGTGGCCATAATACAAAATGTTACAGCCCATTTTCAATAATTCTGCTTGAATGAATGCACAACTTAACCTATTGTGATGATTGAAGCCGAACTGGGTTGTGGGTCACGGGCTTACGCGGCACAGAACAGGATAGAACAGCCGGCCTAGCGTACGGGTGTTGTCTCTGTTCTCTTCCCTTACAATGGCGCAGTCGCGAAACACAGAGCCATCAGGAGTCGTAAATCCGCCTGCCTCTATCACCCTTCGAAGGGTGATAGAGGCAGAGTTGCAGGACACTCATGACATCGACGCTTTTATCCGACAAGCGGCAGAGTTGCAGGAAACTGCAAGACGCGGCGCTCCTGTAGTCTCCCCACCGGAACCCGCTACCATGCGGCGCGGATGCTTTTCCTGCGGGCGCTTTGGGCATGGATACGAGGCCTGCCCACAAGCGCCGCGCCAAGCCATCCAGATCCAAGCCCGGCCGCTTCCAACAGTTCGGATCCGCGTTGACGGCATCGGTGAGGTGACGGCACTCGTCGATACTGGAGCCCAGCGAACGGCGCTATTTCGCCGTCACTCCCCAGTCACCCTCCAGCCTTGGACCGAGCCGCCCCTACGGGGCCTCGGCGGCAGCGTAATCCCTGTAGGTGCGGTGGACCTGCAGCTACACACCGAAGCCGGGAGCAAGTTACTTGCTGCCGTTCCCGTCTTCGAGGACCTACCCGTCGACATGGTCCTGGGAGCGGATTATCTTCTGTCTGGTGACGTACAGCTTGTCATCGAGGGTGGTGGAGTTTTTCTACGTCCATTAGTAGCGGGTTCCGCAACTACTGCAATCACTGCAGGTGAGCTTGACGGACCTACTACCCTTTCCTCACTGCTCGAACGACATAGACGGATCTTCGCTGAAAGTACATCGCAGCTCCCAGGGACAAGCTTATTGAACGTCGCATACCACAGATGGCCATGCGCCCATCTCTTACCACTACCACGCTCCGCCGAACGCGAACGAGCCGTCATTGCCGAACAAGTGCAGGAAATGCTGGCCGCTAACGTAATTAGGCCATCGTCTATTCCCTGGGCCGCACCCGTCGTCCTTGTCCGGAAGAAGAATGGGAGCCTCAGGTTTTGTGTCGATTATCGGGAAATAAACACAGCACACCATTCCCAATTCATACCCACTTCCCCGCATCGACGACGCCATTGACACGGTACGGCACTATAAATTCTTTTCATCACTTGATCTTCGTGCGGGATATTGGCAAATTAACGTTGCTCAAGAAGACAAGTGCAAAACAGTGTTCCGGACACCTTCCGGTGTCTACGAGTTTAACCGCATGCCTTTTGGGCTGCGAACAACACCAAGTACATTTCAGCGCGCCATGAATATTGCCCTCGGCACATTGAAAGATCATGCGTGTGTCGTGTATCTGGACGACATATTGGTCGTGGGCACAACGGAAGAAGAACACCTTCGGAACTTGGATGAAGTTCTCCAAAGGCTGTTCGATGCCGGAATCCGACTGAACAGAGAAACATGCCAATTTCTCTCGCCCACCATCCCGTACTTAGGACACACCATTTCTGCAGACGGTATTCAACCTTTGCCTGAAAGAGTAGCAGCCGTAGCAAACTACTCCAACGTCTTTGAAACAGCTGCAGGCATTTTTAGGTCGCGCGTCGTACTTGCGCAAGTTTGTACCCACCTTCGCATCGACAGCAGCTCCACTCACAAATATGCTTAAGAAAGCGTCAACTTTTGTGTGGGGCCCTTCACAAGATGCTGCCTTTCAAACCCTCAGGCACCGTCTGACACAGTGCCCCGTTTTGAGTCATTTACAGGACAAATGGGACACTGAGGTTCACACTGACGCAAGCCAGCTTGGAATAGGAGCGGTCCTCGTTCAGCTCGACCCAGACGGAGTTCAACATGTTGTAGCTGACGCCAGCCGCAAGTTATCGGACACGGAACGCCATTACCACTCGAACGAGTTGAAGTGCCTGGCTGTTGTCTGGAGCGTGGACGAGAAGTTTCGTCACTACTTGTTCGGCCGCAAGTTCACGGTGGTGACGGACAACGCTGCGATTGCGTGGATGTTTGCCAAGCAACACCTGAAGCACAAGTTCGCCCGCTGGATCATCCGACTGCAAGACTACACTTACGACGTGAAGCATCGAGCAGGGGCGCTAGTCCGCCGCGGTGGTATAGCGGTTACGGTGCTCGGCTGCTGACCCGAAGGTCGCGGGTTCGATCCCGGCCGCGGCGGTCGCATTTCGATGGAGGCGAAATGGTAGAGGCCCGTGTACTTAGATTTAGGTGCACGTTAAAGAACACCAGATGGTCGAAATTTCCGGAGCCCTCCACTACGGCGTCTCTCATAATCATATCTTGGTTTTGGGACGTAAAACCCCAGATTATTATTATTAGCAGGGGCGCTAAACCAGGTTGCCGATGCGCTATCGCGGAACCCTTGCGAGGAAAGCTTACCACAACCTAAAGAAGGCTGGATTTGGTTCTCGCAGCAGGATGTTTCGAACTCTCAGCGATACGATTCAGATTTCGCAGCAATCATAACGTCGCTCGAAGACATGCAGATGAATTCAAAGTTTGTCCTCCGCGGAAGAACATTGTATCGACGCCATTGGACCAGCAACCAAGAAGAGCGCCACCTCTTAGTGAATCCATCGACCATGTGTTCTGAAATCCTGCACGCCATCCATGATGCCCCGGAAGGTGGACACGTAGGCCGACGAGTTACTCTGCGGAAGATCCAGGAACGTTTCTGGTGGCCGAGGATGGAGAGAAGCGTTCAATTGTACGTCGCAAGCTGCGAGGTCTGCCAAAAGCATAAGCGTCGCCCGGGATACCAACATAGACTATTAACACCTATTCCACTCTATCACACTATTTTCAACACCATCGGGATTGATCACATCGGTCCATTACCAACTACAGCCGCAGGGAACAGATACATTGTAGTGGCAGTGGACCACTTGTCGAAGTTTGTGGAAGTTGCTGCGGTGCCCTCTCTCGTCGCTGGCTTTGTAATAAAATTTCTACAGGACCGCTTTGAATGGAAGCATGGCCTACCTAGAAAAATCATTTCAGACAGAGCAACCACTTACCGAAGTCGTGAACTCCGATCGTACCTCCGAAATGCAGGTGTCGATCATCAGTTCACTTCAGCATACCATCCACAAGCGAATGGCCTAACGGAGAGGTACAACCAGACCCTCTTGGCTCGAATGATTCCTTACTGCAGCAACAAAAAGCCAAATGAAGCAGACTGGGATGAACACCTGCAGGCAGCCGCGTACGCGATTAACACGGCGTTCCAGGTTTCCATTGGAACTTCACCTTATGAAGTTGTCTACGCGCAGATTCCGAAGTTGACGGCCGTCAAGAATTTGAGCACCCCCTAAAAAGTCGGGCGCACCGCTTCACGACAGACCGCCTGCCGCGTCATCCGGGCTAGGGCACGCAAGACAGCTGCAAACGCGCCAGAGGCGCAGAAACGGTACTATGACCGCCATCACCGACCAGGGCCGCAGTACAAGGTCGAAGACGAGGTGTGGGTACAACGATGCGCGCAATCGCCGGGCAAAAAGCTTTACCCGAAGTATGAAGGACTTTTCGTCATCACTGAAAGGCTGGGTGAGAACACGTGGCGTGTATGTTATCCGTCCTGTGAAACGAGTGCGGACAAACGAGGGAAAAACAATTTTTCTGTGCACGTGTCTCGTCTCAAGAAAAGAGCGCTTCGGCAGAACTGACAAGTGTTTCGTGGGTGTTTTTTTAAAGAAACAAACCAACGCAGTGTGGCCGAATGTGATGATTGAAGCCGAACTGGGTTGTGGGTCACGGGCTTACGCGGCACAGAACAGGATAGAACAGCCGGCCTAGCGTACGGGTGTTGTCTCTGTTCTCTTCCCTTACACTATAAAGAAATAGCATACAAAATTGTATGTAAAAATGCTTATCAGATGGAATGTTATCACTGTTCGCGTAAGTGTAGCTTGCAAAAAATCATGTTTTGAGAAAAATGGCTTTAAATAATTCAGTCGAATGCTCATATAATAAAGAAACATTTAATATGTCTGAAATTCTCCAGGATCATAGCGTGAGACCTCCTATGAAGCGGCGCATTCTCTTTTTGAGTGAGCTGAACTACATATTTTTTTCTAGCTCATTTTGCGTCTCCAGCTGACTCTCATATATATGCGCCACAGCGGGTCCACGCTTGGTATATTGATTCCATAACTTGCGTTGGTGCTTCTTCTTTCTCCAATACTTTCCCATATTTCATATAGTACTATAACATTCTCCTTGGAAAACCACAACTAAGTCCAAGAGCTCGAAGGGTGTACGAAAAACACATACCGCCGAGTGAAAACGCGCACAACTTAAACAGAGTGCAGCAGCAGTATAGTGGAAATTTTCAAATAAATCGGAAACATCATGCCCCAAAGCATTAGAATCTACTTAAACACTTAGTATTATGTAATATGTAGAAGGAAAACATCTATGACGACATGGCAGGTGTTGTGGAATCAGAAACCGTCATTTTCGGTTTCGAATGCGTCTTAGAGGTGTTGGAATAATGGCCATAACTCTCGAACGGCTCAAGATAACAGCGTAATTCTTTTTGCTAAATAATATTGAATTTACAAGGAGCTTGAAAATCGTGAATTTAAAAAATCATTTGTTTCAAAAAAATCGTTTTTGAAGGTGGTGACCTACCTTAAACGTTTGATATCGTTCTGTATAGCTTGGCTCGCCAAGAAGAGGAAGTGGTTTGGTGTGGTCCATAGGTTGTGTTCACCGATTCACGATGAGCCAGGTAATAGGAAGGTTTCTGAAATGACGCTTGTTATAAGCTACACATTTCAGTGGCGGTGTTGGCGTACGCTAAAAACCCGTCGCTTTGGGCGTACGGAACTGCGGCCCTCGAAGGTGTGCCGATGGCACGCGTATTTGTATGCTGCGTATTCCAATAATTGATGATCTCTCAATCGTGGGCATGTCAGCGATCAGTCGTTTCTGATATGGCGACCTGATCTTTATCGATGTCACTTGTCATTTCACGAAGGCACATTCTTTGCTGCCTGTACACGAATGCAGAACCTCCGGTTCTAGTGCCGGCACCGGAGCTAGTCATTAGTCAAGATGCCAACTGCGCAGGCGCGCCCTCATGCCACGTTGACAACCAATCAGCGCCGTTTCCCGTCCATCAGGGAAAGAAAAGAAGAAAACAAGAAAGCAAGAAAGAAAAAAGTAGGTTAGGCAAGCACACGCCAACCAGGCGTGCCCATAATCCAGATAAGGGACGAGCCCCTCAACTTTCTGCCTTCATGTAAGAGCCAGAATTGTCCCTAAAGCGCTGAAGCGGTGGCTGTTCCTAAAATACGGGATTTCATCGAGCTCTCTATCGGACATTTTGAATTTGATGGAGACCAGAATGACCGCCGGCAGGCCAATGTCTCGTGCCAAAAAAGAACAAAAAAGGCAAACGAAACTCTTGATAGTGCTGATATTTCCTATATTTATTGGCTACTTACAAGATTACTCAGCTACAATGTGCCATATACCAGGAGTGCTGTCACCTTTAATTACGCTGCTGAAACAACGACCCTTGACTTTACGAAAGACGCGATTTCCCTATCTTTTGCTTACAAAACTAAATTCGCGCACACATGACGAGGAGGCCCTGAGGTGCGATAAGAAAAGTGGCCGGATCCTACGGATACATGGCAGTCGGTGTAAAACCACATATTACGTCGATTTTCTGCTATAGCACTCACGACATCATGCTTTTTCACGGCCGCCGTGCGTTGTCACGGCGCACAGCTTCGAGTCAACACATTCGCGACCCGCACCAAGTTTTGCTGAGTAGCGAAGACGTGTCTGTTCTCTGCTGCGCTTAAGTCGGGCCTGGCTGTCCTCGACACCGAGTGCACCCTTTCAACACATTTTGCTGGACGGTGTTTACATACTCGTTCTGCGTCTCGGACTAAGCGGAAGAAGATAGCCCTCAAGGAGAGTCGGGTTTGTTTCCCCTTCGATGCCAGCTTTTATTACCAGAGAAGTGCGGGCGGTTTTGAACGTTGTGTCAAATTTACTTTGCGGTGGGGCAAGTTGCCACGCAGAGCACCTAGTGTTTTGCCAACAAATACTTTCGTACGGCGTTCAGCGTTTCCGTGGGTCGAAAAGTGCAGTACTGGAACTTCACTTTCCGTCACATGCGGCAGAATCGCTTGACCTAATATATGACCTCGCCTATGACGTTATTGGCAGAGCGGCACGCCGATGTCGACACTGGTTCCTCAGTAGTTACGCTGGCTGTAGCGACAGCGAGAGATGTGACAGCGGCCGGTTCTCGTCACTTGATTAGAAGCCGAACGGCCTAAGTGGAGCGGCAGCGGCCGATGCGTCCCGTCCAGCCGGGGAGCGAGAGCGCATTCTCCGCTACTCGCGCTCGAGCTCTCGATTAGCCAGGAGCGAACGGCCCTCCTGTGCGCAGGAGCAATGCACCGGGAACGACACGTCCTGAGCCGCACCAGAAGTGGCCTGGGCACGGCGACAGGCAAAGAACATCACGTCGACGCAGGTGGCGCTACGCGCACACCGCACGCATCGTACTTGTGGCGCGAAGGAAAGAAGGGCGCTTCGCGGCTGTATGCATGATGCGAACGCCTGCGATGAGATCGATGGCTCGTCACGGAGGATTGCACTGGGTGATATCGAAGAATGCCGGCCCGCATGCAGCCACAGTCTGGTGCTGGCACGCGTTGTTAGAAAGGGGCAAAAATTTTATTGTGTTTTGTTTGGCTGTGACGTTTGTGTGCGCGCCGGCAGACGTGGTACAGTCGTCGTCAGCACAACGTCGACCCCGGGGTCATGTGACGGGCAGTGCGCCGACAACACTGCGTATCTTCCACTTGACGACGGACGAAGGGATCTCTGCCACGCATGGGCACTGCTGAGGCACTGTGGTGCATGGCTACTCTGCACCGCGTGGAGCGTAAAAGGGGGGTGAAGCTGCTGCTCTGTTTGGTGCCGAGTGCGCTAGCTTCGTCGTCGTGAAGTAGCGTGCAGTAGACGTGCGGGATGATGAGCGTCATCGCTGTTTTCACCAGCACATGCATAGTAGCCATGTCTCGCAGTTGGCGTCCGGCGTCAAAGACTCCGGAAGAAACTAGTTGTGAAACCAGGCGCAGTCTCTGCAGAAGCGTGGTACGGCGCGCCGTGTTCTCGCGGAAACACCCTGGGCAGGCGTTGCCCGAGCGCTGGATCCGGGGCGTCACGGTGGATGGCTGTTAGCTTGGCAGACCCGACATGTACAGGCTTCGCAGTGACTATTCTGTGGTCCAGACCACAGAATAGAGTGCAGCTTTATTCTGTGGACCAGACCACAGAATAGAGTGCGCTTTTATACTGTGGACCACACAATAAACTTGCGCGCTGTGGGCTGTGCAGAAATTTTCTGTACCCAAGCAGCCCACCTATCTTGACGACGGTTTCTGCGCACCAGACCACAGAAAGAGAGTCCCAATCTATTCTGTGGACCAGACCACAGGGTAAACTGCAGCTTGTTATGTGACCACACCAAGAGACTTGTGCTGTGGACCGTGCGCACCAGACATCGCTGTAGCCCAAACCGCCCACCTCTCTTGATTTTCTCTCACAAAGTGGTAGGGTATATTCTGTGGAATTCACAGAATAAGCACTGCGCCCTCCTATCTGGACGACAGCCCTCTCGCGAGTCGCAATATTCGCTCGCAGCTTTGTGAATAAGTCCGGACCAAGGAGGCCATTTCGGGGCATAGTAAGCGAGATGGAAGACGCTTATGCGTGAAAGGTTCGAAATACGAGGTGAAGCTCACCTTTGGCATGCTTGCTGGTTCTTACATGCCAAAGCAGTAAACTTGTCGTGTTGAAGCAGCAAAAACAAGGCGTAATTAACAAATGACAGCGGTTCTAAAAATTTCTGGACCTGATCTATCGACTGCGGAACACTTAAGTCACTTTCCACCACAGTACATTTGTGTCATGCAAAAAGAAAATGTGCACTAAGATCTGCACGGGAGACTCAAATTTTGAGCGATCCCCCGATTGTGCGAACACAGCACAGATCTCCAAGAACAGCGTCAACGCACCGCGAGAAGGAATCATAACGACAAAGGGCGACACTACTAAAATACTCTGGCCCTGATCTCTGCGTCAGGACACACTTCAGTCACTTTCACCGCAGTGCATTAATGTCGTGCAAAACAAAAGCACTGAATTGGCGAGGGGCTACTTTACTGTTTCTGTAAGTTTTCAGACGTTGACGATCATACAAGTACTCGTAATTATACGCGCGTGCAAGTGTATCTAATTAGTGACAATGTGTGCTGTGTCCAGTGACAACTAGTAGGTTCTCGCCAACCTTATGGCGCTTTTTTTTTGCTTGACACAGATCTACTGCGGCGAAAGTGGCTTAAGCGTTGCGTACTCGATGGATCAAGGCCAGAAAATTTTATGCACGCTGTCATTTGTTATTATTGTTTTCTTTTCGCGGTGGCGTTAGCGTTCTTTTACGAGTGATTTTATGGCCGCGCCCATTAAGAAGGATTGCGCAAAATTTGAGTGTCCCGTGCAAATGTTAGTGCACTTTTTCACATGACACAAACGTACTGTGGTGAAAGTGACTTTAGTGTTCCGCACGCGATAGATCAGGTTCACGAAATTTTAGAACCGCCATCATTTGTTATCATTAAACGCCTTCGTTTTGCTGCTTCCGTTACAATAACAAGTTTATGTGCGGCTGATATCATTACTGGCATATGTCAAAACATTGGAACCTTTCACGCATACGCGTATTCAATATTCACAAAAAGCACATATTGAGATTCGCGAGAGAAGCTGTCGTCAAGGGAGCTCGAGCGTTGGCAAATCGAATTCTTCGTGGGGTGGGTTCAGTTCCTTCTGAGGGCATTAACAGTGTCTGTTCTGTGGACCAGATGACAACAGAATGAACCCTCGCAATTTGTGACAGAAAACCGTCGTCAAGAGAGGTGGGCTGCTTGGGCTACAGAACATTACTGCACAGCCCACAGCGCGCAAGTTTATTGTGTGGTCCACAGAATAAAGCTGCACTCTATTCAGTGGTCTGGTCCACAGAATAAAGCTGCACTCTATGCTCTGGTCTGGACCACAGAATAGTCACTGCAACGTACAGGCTTCTCTAGCACAGGCGAAACAGGTACCTTGTCCTCAGGCGCTTAAGTCATAGTAGCAGCGTGTCGGAAGGTGAGCCGTAGTTGGTGCAGTGCTCGAACTTCAGCTGCAGTAGACTTCCAGAGTGATGCTGGTCACTGCTAACAAAGAGCATGACGTGTCGAGGCAGATGAAATGTCAGCTTCGTCGATGGGTGTAGGCGGCAAAGGCTGCGTAATGCAAGGGCAATACGATGTCACTGGCAGGCTCTAGGGCGTGTGGCAATGAAGCATTCCTGGTGTCTGACGTCTCAGATGTGTCGCGAGCCGTTGAGGTCCGGGAATACGTGCGGACGGCAGGCACGCGTGATGGTTGATCAGCCGAGCGCTTCGAATGGAATGTACAACTCGGTTCACACCGTCCATCGAAGAAGCAACATGCTCTACCTGGCAAAAAGCGGATGCCGTCTCTCGCGACGCAAACGCCGCAGCGTTTCTTGTCCCTGCAGCAATTTGTCCCAGTATTAATGAAGAGTTTCAAATAAGGTTTAGTGTTCCTCAAGGAAAGTAGCCTCCTCGTTTGCTAATTCTGGAGAAACTTAACTTCAATGCGTACATTTATTAAATACTTGTAAAAGAAGCCTGCTCCTTAGATACTGCTGAAATATAAGAGCACTAAGTAAAGCCAGCAATCATGATGGCTTAAGCAGCGATTGTGCCCTTGCTGTATTTTATAGAATGCATGGCCAGCTTAAAGAACTCTTAAACCACTAACCGACGCTCGCGTGCTGCTCTCTGTGCCTTTCCACTCTCCGCAATGGCCATTGTGACGTCGCGAGAAACAGACGCTGCGAATGGGCGAACAAGAACTTTTTTTATGTTACCAAACCCGCACGTTCGTTTTGTTTTTACTCAACACCACCTCGGACGCTGAGGAAGGGCACTCGGGGAGGTTGACAGGCGAGTCGACGAACGCGGCGTAGCAAAGGAAAATGAACAACCGTGTGTAACTCCGCTAGCGTTCGCTGTAGATTCGTGCACAACCGCAGCACCACAATTTAACTTGGACCTGCGTAGTTTAGGGGCCTTTTATGCTCTCTCACATACAGTACAATAGTACTCTGAAACAACGCCTCCTCTATTAAGGCGAAAGCCTTTACTAGACAGATTTAGTTGGGCGTCCGCAACAACGTACGGACGCAGCCTGCCATAGGAAATGGCTGGCAGGCTGCGTCCGTACGTTGTTGCGGACAACCAACTAAATCTGTCTAATGTCTCATACTCGCGGCGACCGTCCGTCCGTGCCTCGGCACGCTGCCAGCAGTGGTATAGTGTACTATATAAGCAGTGGCCTCTCCCCATTGCACTCTCAGCGATTACATGGTGACACTGCGGCGCATAACAACCAATTTCGCGTTGCTCCTTCCAGCGCGCGTTGCGCCACTGTTGCGCACTGCGGCGGCGGTGTCCAGTGGCGGCGTCCGTCGGGGGCGACCGTCCGTCAGCGCGCAACAGTCGCACGTTTTAGAGACGAAGTACCTTAGGGTCGGGGCTTCTTCATTGTTCGCTGTCCGTGCGCACGGCACAGCTCCGAGTAAAATCGAAACATCAGGTTTAACATTAGAAATATAAATCATAGTTGTGACAGAACATTATAAACACATACAAGGACGAAGCCTTCATACTAGTCGGTGACTACAACGTACGCATTAGGTACCCTAAGTCTAGCTTATTTGTCGACTCTCGCTGTCCGCTCACGACTCTTTATGTCACTTTATGTCACTCAATTTAGATTTATGAGGCAACGCTCGGGTAACGTACGATTACTCAGCCATACGATACCCAGAGGTTCACCCACTCGTCATGATTCACTTCGTGGAGATGCGTGATGTTTCCTTCCAACGCGCGTTGCGAAACCGGCGGCGGCGGCGTCCGTTGGTGGCGTCCGTCCGTGCCACCTCACACTCTCTCAGCAATCAGGTGATGGCACCGTGGCGCGCGCGGCAACGCTCCTTCGTCAGACGTCTCGTTAGCGCAATCGAGTTAGTCAGGGAGAATTCAAAGTGTCTTCCAAAGTTTGTTCGGCGAAGGCCAAAGACACTTTGGAAATTACAAAGTGTCCTGCATTTTTTTTGCAACACCAGTTGAAACGTTCGCTCCTCAAAGGGAATTGCTGGTCCGCCTTAATTAAGGGAGTTGCCGTGGTGCGACGCCTTTAAAGGGTACGACTGCTTGCATCACACGTTCATATGAGCGTGAGGTACCAAGTACTCGAAGGATGCAGTGTGCACCGGTGTTTCCCACAGCAAAATCACTGCCAATGGGCAATAAGAGACGGAAGAAATATTAGACACAGGGACCCGCAGTCCGCTTTTAGTCAGCGTGCACGCAGCGAATCTTTATTTTTCAACTACACACAAAAGAAATCTTCCACCGCACTACATTGCAGCTCAAGATCCGTGCTTATATATACGGGATGGCCGGTGAACGGTTGTGTACCGTGAGCAGTCGGGTTTTTCAATCAAGAAACTCGCTAGGAGACGCTGCCTGCGCCGGCGTTGTCTCTCGTGGGCGAGGGCGTGTTCTCGTTCCTTGCGAGCTAGTATTTCCGCGTTTATAGCAGAAAGAGCGCTTCCGTAGTAAACGCGCGCCTTTCGCTATTTCTGGCCACGCGGCGAGCGCTCTCACTCAAATGGATAGGACACGACGATGCACGCTGCGACAGCAGACGCCGAGATCCTAAGGTGCATCGCCCCTAATAGATGATACCTTTTTAGATCGTCACCTTTTTTCACCTCAGTCATCAATGCAAGCGTTATGCAAGCACTTCAGTACCGTTAGTTAGATTTTTGTGAAACAGTTCACATCTGACCACCAACACAGGCACCTTGCCGGATTTGTTATGTTTTGACGAAATAATCTCTTAGTCTGTCAACAATGTCTTCTTCGCAAGGCAGTTCACACATTTATTGGACTGTTACGCAGTTATGTAACCTGGAGGTAATTTCGAAGATCAACCGGAGGTACTCGAATTTTCCGGCCCCGCCACTTCGGTGTGTCCCTCAATCATATCCTGGCTTTGGGACGTATAACCCAACAAGTCATCATCAGTATCAAAGATTATATTTTCACAAAAGCTGAGCCCTTTTTATCCAGAATTCCATTGGTGCAATTTATGAAACTGTCAAAGCACACAATAAAAAGAAGGCGACACATTTGTGAAAGTAGGTCAAAGATGTTTGAAGAATCACAGTTGCAATCATTTCTTGTTTGCTGTCATTGCTGATGTCATTTTCTTCTCTTGTTTCGCACTACCTTCGCGTTTTTGCGTGGACAAAATCTTCGCCACTTCGGAAGCTTTCACAATATTCTCGCGGCATTTTTTTCCCATGATGACAGCTCCTGATAGCTTCTCGTACGCGAACATGTCTCTCAACTAATCCTAGTAATGTGGTTAATGATCGATGGAATTGAAAGATTCGAAAGTGTACCGATGCAATACGATTAGTCATCATCGAAGCCTGCCTATTTTATCTAATCGAATTATCTCGAAAAAACATTTTCCACTGTACGATTTAAAAACATGCACAGGAGTGACGCGAACATTCCAAAAACTTATAAAATGCTGAGGAATAGCTACGACTGTGACGCTGCGGCGTGTGCTAGGTCGGCGAGTGAGACCAACACTCTCGCGTCGAACTGCTTGTTTGACACCAGAGTGTTGACTAGCAGTTCAAATGCGTTCGAATATTTTTTATCACATCAAGTTAACGTCATAGTATCATTTTCCGTCTTCTTAGGCTTTATACCCCATGGCAACAATCCCTCACTAATCATTAGTAGTTTTGATATTTAGTATATGAACAAAATAATGATATTCATGAATTAATTCATTAGGTACTCGCGCTTTTTGTTTGATGAACCAAGTAAATAGGATAGTGCAGGAATGAAACCTTTCTGTCAGCGTTTTTGAAAACGCATGACGAAAATGCAGATAAATCGATAAAAAAAATCACCCACCATATCCACGGAGTGAATGATGCTAGAGAAGCTCGCTCGGAGTTGATCGGGTGACCCGCCAATCCTCCGTACACATTCCTCTACCATCATATATAGACGTGGCAACGTTGTGCAGCTGTGGCCGAACGTGTGGTCGGGGAAATCGCGCTTAGCCGCGGCATCCCGCGCCCGCACTTCTTTGGGGTTCTCTTGCCGCCACTTCCGTGCTGCTTCTGCTTCGCGACCTTTCTCCGCAGGGCCCGCTTGACGGCGCGCCCGCTTCTTTTGCTTCGCTGGCCCGCAGCTCTGGGTTTTCTTGACGACGAGCCCTCTTCGCTTGGCCTCCCGGGTTCTCACCTCAGGGTCTTGGCGGCGAGCCCGAGCTGCAGCTGCGTTGCGAGCCCACCGCGCTGCTGCCTTGGCTGGGGTGTACATGCAGCGGATCGGCAACGATGAGTGTTCACTGAGTGAGCTTCGGCGAAGAGAAAGGAAGCGCGCCAAACGAGAGGCGCGGCCCTGAAGGTCACCTATCTAACTAGCGCACGCGCCGAGGGTTGTGCGCGCCACCTTGAGCGGCGACGCGGCATCTAGTGAGCATTCTTGAAATCACCGGAGAGAGCGCAGCTGTGCCTATGAACATTTGGTGGGACCAATGAGAACTAGTGTACACGCCGCCGACCGACAAGGCGCGAGCATAAGAAGCTTGGCGAGCTAGCTCCTAAAAGCCGCATCGGGAGTGATTAACGGCTAAACCTGTTAGGGTTAATTGGTAACCGATCAATGAAGCCAATAAGTCATCCCTAAGCCACAACGTTACCTCGCTACTTTTGGCGTGGTCGGGGACTGGGCACCATCTTGTCAGTCGCCTGCTAATGTTAGAAATTCGAACGCTTGCTTTCCGAAAAACCACGTACACGCCCTCGATCAGGACGTAATGTATGTTCCGATTTTCTACAAGGGCTCTCAGGAGGCAGCAGGGTCGCACAATGAACCAAATAACACTGTTGCGTTACAATAGAAATGATTTAGAGCACTGCTTCCCAGTACTGCTTTCAGGTCATCCTGAAAGGCCTACGGCGTCTACCTAGTTATATTACAGAGTAATGTTGCCTTTCTAACTAGCCTTACTGAATACCTGCACAACAAAAAGTGCTGATGAAAGAAACTTGCGTTTCCTATTTACCCGTTAAACAAACGACTTCATCATAACAAAAATGCCTCGAAGGGTGCAGTGAAATGTCTGCTACGAGTTCCTTACCAAGCAAGTTGCAGGTTCAACGAAAAGAAGCACTTGCAGCACTGATTGAATGAATGAATGAATGAATGAATGAATGAATGAATGAATGAATGAATGAATGAAAAAGCGCCAGGCCTGCGCGGAAAGCGCAGCACCGTCACAGCGAAAGCTTGAAGAGCAGCATTTCTAGAGCTCGTTGTAAACTCTCTTGCGGCTACTAATAGAAGTACACTAGCAAGGTACCCACAACGTCATAATTCACATTATTTGTGCAGTCGGGAAGCACCCACAACGCCATTATTCATCATTCTGCGCAGAAACGAAGTACCAGCTACACATCTTTAAGGCATTATGTGCACTTTGTTGATGTGACAACTGATGAAGATGAAGAATTGTGGCTCAGCCCTTTGTAAAGGGTTGGAAGCTTAAAACGGCTCACCAGTTACATAATTCGCTTTGTGTGATTGCCGGTCGCCATTTCGCTCTCCCACCATGCAATATAACATAAGTTGACGTGATAAAGAGAGAGAGAGAGAGGGGGGAAAAATTTATTGAGACCCTGATGAAATGGATCATGCGCTTATGGGCTTCCTTGGCAACCAATGCAAGTGCACTTGCGAGGAACCCACTACGCTATACATCAATGTAGTTTTTGAGAAGTAGGGAAGCAGGCGCTATGCCATTTTTCGTCATTCTACGGAGAGCCGTGGTACCTGCTAAATGCATGTAAGGCATTATGCGCACTTTGTGGATGCTGTGCCTGATGACGATGAAGAATTATGGCTTTGTAATGGGTTGGAAGCATTCAACCAAGGAGGTTTTAAAAAACAATTTCTGGAGTGGAAGCTCTCGCAACGCCTTGGCAGCACGAGTGAAGCCAGCTTTTGCCCACCAAAGAGCTCGGAAACATGCTCTTTTCTGGTGGTGCCTACTTAGCGATCAAACGGCTTTGATCTGTTAGTGTATGCACTACGTTAATTATAAAATAAAAGATCGTTGTTGCCCACAAAAGTAACCCGTCGAGTGGAGTATTGGCGATTGATCTGCAATAAATTTTGCCATGACTTTGAGGCTTACTAAGGAAAACTAATAACACAAAGACACACTTGGAGCAGTATCTGACCCGTAAATGTTGCCGTATTAAACTCGTCGGGCGTGCAAGGAAAACGCTCGGTTTCCTTCGCGAAACGCCGATGATTCATTCTGCCCCTACTAAGATGGCAGGCGCAGCCGCCATCTTTTGGTGGGTACGGCTTCACTATTGCGCAATAATCGCCACTTCAGCAATTTTTTCAACCTCCTTGCATTCAACAACCCTACTCGTTGCGCAATTCGCATTGTGTGACGCCTGGTTACAGAATTCGCGTTGTGCGACGCTTGGTGCTTATTTTACTCTTTTACCACGCTATATTGCATATGCTAACGTGGTACCTTCCCGACATGAAGTCTGTATAGGGTCTTTTTGCAAAGCAGTTTCAAGCACCGGCATGGCTCAGAGGTTTAATACTGGGCTCCCATGCAGAGGCCCAGGTTCGAACCTCGTTCCATCCCGGAATTTTTTTCTTATTTTGTTTCTTTTTTTTCTTATTTCGAGCGATAGTGGTTACGGACACTGGCGGCGGCGGCGGCAGACAACTACGGCGCCAAAAACGGCCGCTGAAATGATCTCATAACAGCTTTCGCTGTAAAACATTTATCGTGTGTACAGTCGCGGTGGCCGAACCGTATGCTCCATGCTTCAAGTAACATGGGCAGGCCCCTAGCCAGGGCGAGGGGGGTCTCGGGGCAGCCCCCCTCCTCCCCGAAATTTTCATGAAGGGGGGTCTTTTGCCGAATAAAAGTAGGGAAAATAGGTGTTTTTTAAACAGTGAAGGCCTTTATCAAGGGTCCCCCGCCCGAAAAATATGCCTGGCTACGGACCTGAACACGGGCATACCACTTAAGTTTAAAATATCCTGCCACGCAGTGGGGTTCGCTTGCGGCGTGTATAGTAAGTGTTGCACCGTCTTTATATAGTGCATCTTACAACGCGTTTCAGCAATGTGGAGGCTACGGGGCCACCTAGCCAATACATATAAAGAAAATCCTCCACGACGTGTTCACCCGTGTCGTGTCGTCTGTTCGGTTTTCCCATAGCGTCGCGGTCATGCGCGGGGCGACTAAAGAGATCACACGGCAGCAACCGACGCTGTTAGCATTGGGTAGCAATCACAGCACCGACAAAAAAACAACAACAACAAGAACGGTGTATGACACGTATAAAATTTAAGAAGCGTCGCCTCTGTGAGACACCCACGCAGAGTCATTGGTAAACAAGTGAAGCAATGGGTTTGTACTCACCGGTCCGTACATTCTCGGTCTTGAAACGAGCGTTCATTGGCTGAAAGCTTCAACGGCCCCTTCGTTCATCCGAAGTCAGCTGAATGCGCTTCGCGAAAGTATCAGAAGTAGTCGAAACAAACAGAACGAAAGCTAGTGCGTCGGCCGGCAGTGGCTCGAAATATTTACAGTGAAACGAAACAGCGCGGGACCCATCGGAATGCACAGCGAACCGTTACCTGCCGTTACGTCGTCTCTGCCACCGTTGGCCATGGTATATTTTGAAATGAAGGCAATCATGTCGATAGGCTGCTGACAACTGCGAGTCAGTTGCAACGAAAATGATTGCAAGAGATTGGTGACGTGGTACCTGGCATGGCAAGGCCAGTTGGTGTAAAGAGCAAAATCCTTTATTTAAGTGTAGCATTACACACAGAAGTAGTTTTCGGTTATTACAACAATATGTTGGATTGAAATCTGGCCACCACGAGGGTGCCCCTACACGAAAGTGCAAAAGCACGAATGGCGGCCTTCATGCGATCATAACGCAGAGGTTAGTAGATCCACTCCCGGTGTTTGAAGCAGGAACGCGCCGTGGTACATTTTTTGCCCTCTGTAGCTGTTTATAGAACTTCAGTTTCCTGTACCTGGTCACGCGCTGCCTTTGCACGCGACTTCTCGTTGGCGCGTTCGATATGGTCCCCTTTTTGTGCGGTAGCCGTAGCGCCTCAGGCAAGCGTATTCGATCGGCCGCGATCCTTTGATTTTCGCATTGTGTTGCATCTTGGTTAATAAACCCGTGTTTCTTCACGAACCGCCTCGAGTGCCTTTTCTGTGCCGTGTCGGAGAGTTGACGAACCCGACCGTTGCGTATTTGTGCGCTGCGGTAGTGGAGGAACGTTGCGTCCCGTCCCGGTCGCGTTCTTCTATTTCATGGTAGCTCCGTGGTATTCTTTGCAGAACTCAGAAATGGACACTGTTATTGTGCAGCGAGAATTGACAATGCACTGCAACATCTTTAGAAATTCAAGCGTTGCATTATGTTAGGCCCAAAGAACGCAAGGCGACAAATCGTTGACGTTACGGTCAAAGATTATACGGGCGGCCTTCCTTTGAAAGTATGTAGAAGAATAATTTTGTATTTATGTGAGTTAAGCATAACTTTAGTGAAGTGCTGGCTGTTGTTGAGTACGCAGACTAGTGCTTGCCAATATGCGTTATTTATTATTAATACGCATATCACACGAGAATATTTAATACATTGGTTATTTATGATTAGTTACCCTGTCACACGAGAATGTTCAATGTGACTTGTATCTAATGACATTCAACACATCCCACGGGATTAAGTACCGTGCGCTGCTATGCGGTATGATATAAAGCCGTTTGCAGATGATGCCAATAGCGATAGAGTGAACACTGGGGTCAATAAAAGAAACCCAGCACGTGTAAAAATCCTATTTTATAGATGAAGACTAGTAGAAATCTTCTCAGCAAATTTCTGTCAGACTGCTTTGCGCAGGCTGCACATCAGCAGTGTCGCTGGCAACGAATGTACCTGATTTTTAGAACGAATACGGTGAATTATTTGGCAAGAAATAACGCCGTAAATTTCTATAAATAAAACATGTTCGCTGGTATAGAGAATTATTTATTCGCGCACCGCTACGGCCAGACATGTCATTGGCGACAGATGTTGCATTCGAATGATTTTTCTGCAAATTCTTTCGTTTATCATGTCATTTTCGTTTCATGGTGGCATTGGATTTCTCCGTATAGCAACCAGCTAACCACAATAAATGAATTTCTTTATGTACACATTACAAGAAGTTTCTCGTGTGACAATATATGTGCTGCCTAATGTGTTTCCCTATCGCCCATAGTGCTTCTTTAGCGCGAATGGACACACAAGAAAGAAGACAGGGAAAGCGCTATGTCTCCGTCTTCTTTCTTGTGTTGTCGTTTAGCGG